>NC_050580.1:7917116-8107116 GCF_011100635.1 Trichosurus vulpecula | reverse complement strand
GGACACACAACCAGTAAAAGTCAGCCTTTGAGACCAAATCTCTAAGCCCATTGTCCTTCCCACTGACCAGGCTGCTTCCCTCCAAGAGGGAAAGTGAAAACTCCTTCAGGCTGAGAAAGTGCCTTGGGCTCCTCCCCTAATCACACAATCGTCCGTCTAGAACTGGAAACAATTGTAAAGACCATCTAGGACAACTCTATCACTTTATAGATGAGGGCACTATGACATGGAAAAGTTCAATGACTTGCTCAGAGTCATACAACTAATAAGCATCTAGGCTGGTTTAGGCTAAGAGTCCTCAGCACTACCCACTATACCACACTCCCTTATAGTAAATATCTTGAAGGAACCGGCATACAATCATAGATCTTCTGTTGGAACAGGGGTTAGAGCGCACGTTCTCTGGCTCCAAGCCCCATCACCTTCTTCAATATCCTTTTGTTGTACTGTTGTTTCGCAGTCCTATCTGACTCTTTGTGACTCCATTGGGGGTTTTCTTGGCAAAGATGCTGGAGTGGTTTGCATTTCCTTCTCTGGCTCACTTTTACAGATGAGGAAACTGAGGCAAATAGGGTTAAGTGACAGGCCCAGGATCACAGAGCTAGTAAGCGCCTGAGGCTAGATTTGAACTCGTGAAGATGAGGAGTCTTCCTTCCTGGCGCTCTATGCGCTATGTCGCCACCTAGTGGCCCTCTTCAATATCTTAGATAGAACATAGTAACCAACAACTGCACCATAAAGCACCCCAAAGTGCGTTACAGACGTTACTTCGTTTGCTCCTTTGAGGCAAGTGCTTTTATTATTCCTATCTGTAACGGCAGTTAAGTGACTCACCTAGGGTGACAGTGTCTGAGACAGGCTTTGGACCTCAGTCTACTTGCCACCTAGCTGCCACATGTTTAAAGCTGTGTGACCTTGGTTGAGTTCCTTCCTGCCTCGGTTTCCTCTTCTGTAAAGTGAGGGCGTTGAGCTGGATGAGTTCCAGCTTACATCTTCCACGAGTCTCTGTATGGACTGGGCTGGGCTCTTCCCAGTTGTACTTTGTGGAGTGAGACAACACTGGCTCATCAAAGGCTGTGGAGAAGAGACGTCTTCCCCTCCTAAGTCCAACTAATGTGCATTAGGCACCTACAGTGTGGGCAGCACAGTGCTAGGCACTGAGAGGCACAATTGTACCCTAGGATAGAGTATTTGGAGGACTTCAGAGCTAATTCAGTTAAGAGAAGCCTCTCGTGTTATAGGTTGAGAAACATTGCCAGAAGGACCATTAATCCTGTATGAGAATTAAGCTGCAGGAGAAGAGGTAATGACTGTTGGTGGGTGGCAGGTCTGGGATTCTAGAGGACAGTAACCAAGGAGAGAGGCAGTGTAGGCATTAGAAAGTGAGCTAAATTTGGAGTCTAAATCCCACCCCAATCACTTATTAACTTTGAGACTTGGTACAATCATCCAACCTGAAATGAGAGGATTGGACCAGATGGCCTCTAGAATCTAAGGTCTTGAGGAACTTGAAATCTCTGACCCTTTGCTTAGAGGTAGTAATGGGAAGAGCTGGAATTTGAACTCAGATCCCTTGACTCCAAAGCCAGGGACCTGCTAACTTTACATCTTCCTTGCTGGGATTTTCATTCCTGTGATCATGCCATAAGAGGATTGATTGGAAGGAATTGGACGTGTTTGTGTTGAGCCTAGACAAGGTGAGAGGTAGTAAAGGAGAGAGGATGGATGCCCTCAAGTATTTGAAGTTCCATCACATAGAAGGAGAAAATTAACTTTGTCCTGCTTAAACTCAGAAAGCAGAATCAGGAGCACTTGGGGGGAAGCAGGAAAACTTCTTAGTCATTGGAGTTGACCCAAAGTGAAATGGTTAGCCTGCGGGAATAGTGAGTTCCCCATCACTGGTCCAGCAGAACCAGGATAGCCAGTAATCAGGGATTCTGTAGTGTTAAACCTGAAAATTTGGTTGAAGGAAACAACAGAGCTAGGTGATAGAAAAATCCATGTTGTTTATTATTTTCCCTTAAAGCATAGCTAGGCTAGCTTACTTGTACGTACAAGGAGTCAGAGCGTAGGCTCTGGCTGCCTGAACAAAGCAATGAGAAAACTTATATACGTTATTTTAGCAGACCTAGCAAGCCTGTATTACCTCATTTTTTATGACCCCCATGTACGTTTAACCATGATACAAGAAGAGGATTTTCCTTAAATGAATAGAGTTGTAAAGGATGTTGACAAAAGTCAGCTGAAACTACAGCCCAGCGTCTCTGTGTCTCATTACATTCCATAACATAGTATATACCTGTAGAATATTAAGCAAGGTAATCTCTCTTGGGGTTAGGGTAATGTCCTTAATGATCTGGCCTGTTGATGGAGGTAAGGGTATTGCCTGAGCAAACTTTTAGAGAGAACAAAGAAGCCCAGGTCCTGGATCTTCATCCAGTTACTCATTAATGGAGGCTCTGGGTCTAGTTGAAATTAAAAATGATATAAAATAGTATAATATTTTCCACAGATTGTTATTCAAATAAAGAAAAAAAGTAGATGGCCACTGGATCACTGATGTCACTTGCGGTTGTGAGAATCTATGATTCTCTTTTCTTTGGGGATGGAGAAGGAAATATACTAGAGTCATTTCTTTGCTCAGAGTTTTGTGTGAAAAGGATGTAACATTTAGATTTCTGACTGAATTCCCTTTGTGAAGAGTCTAATTTGAGAGAGAAGAATTACAGGTTTTGAGGAATCTTTTTTTTATTCCTAAGAAGGAACTCTGAGCTTTTCCCCTCCAGCAATGAGACCTTCCTGGCTTCAGATCTCAGGACACAAACCACCCCTACCTCTCAGTTAAAATGTAAGACTATTTCCAAACTGTTGTAATCCCATCCAACTGGGAATAAAGGTGGGAAAGGTTGCTAGTAATCCCTCAAAGTCTTGGGAAGGAAGTTGTTCGGTCCAAAAGCAAACAAATTTCCACCCTAGGGAGGATTAGACAAAGAAGCATTCCTTAATCCGCTTCGCTCACTGGGAGAGAACTGCCCTGGGTGCTGAACTGTGGAGACAGCCATCACTTGGATTTTTTAAATTAAATGTTTTTTGTAAAACAATATTGAACATCGATACAACCAACTAGTCTCGTTTAGAATTCCTATTGAAATGGAATGATTTGTAATATCTTTCAGTATATGAAGTCAGGAAAATCCCTCTTTCCACAGTAGCTCTCTTATTTATTTTGTTTTGATGTGGCCAACGATTGGGAAAAACCATAACCCTGCAGTACACCCACAGTATGCTGACCCCGCCCTCATCTTTCCAGCCCCATTCCAGCAGTAGCCTGCCCACAGCGACCCCTAAAGTCCTTTCAATCAATAGCAAGTTAAAATCAGGTATGAAAAATAAATGAGAAAACAGCCATCCCCAGACACCGGCTTTTTAATTTTCCCCCTTAGTCAAATAAAACAATTAACTTACACACCTCAACTTAGAATTTCCAAAGGACAGAGGGCTGATTTCTCCTGTTGATAACTGACTGGTTCCAAGGCCAGAGACAGCTCAGAGAAGAATTAGCTAAGTAAAGTGAAGGAAAGAGGAACCTTTTCTATTCAGAGAGTAAGTGACACTGAAGAATGAAGGCTCAGCATCCTCTCACTTAGAGACAGGCTCTGGCCCTGTCCAGGTGCTTTTTCCTAACACATTTGCTCTCAAAGAAGAAAAAAAATAAACCAGAAACTGGAGTTTGACTAGTGCCCTTGTCACTCTGGGAGGGAAAGGGGGAGAGAGGTTTAGAGAATTTAATTATTGTAAAAAGGTGTTTAGCAGCTAGCACACTGGATTGGAGTCAGAGAAACCTGGGTTCAAATCTGTCCTAGTTATAGATTGAGTGCTGGACTTTAGATACTTAACCAGTCTGTAAAATGGAAAATGCATAAAATGTGAAATGCATCTGCCTCAGAGGTTTATTGTGAGAATCAATTGAGATAATGTATATATTAAGTGATCCACAGACTTCAAGCTATAGGAATGTGAATTATGATACTGATTATTAGTTTTCTTCCACTCTTCAGTGAGGGATAAAGAAGACATGTACCCGAGCAGACAAAGTGCCGGACTTTAGGTCAAGAATCCCTCAGTTCAAATCCCACCTCTGATCCTTACTGTGCAAAGCTCAAGCCTCAGTTTCTTCTTCTGTAAATCAGGGATAATAACAACTGTAGTACCTGCCTCACAAAATTTGTCAAAAAGATCAGATGAGGTAGCGTGTGTAAAAGCTCTGACAGCCCTAAAGTGCTATGTAAATATAGGCTGTTTTTATTGTTGTGGTGGTTCTTACTATTACTGCAGGTTCCACGTTCTCCTTACCCTTTCAGTATATTTTCTGTCCAGCAGACTCTTGGCTCATCAAAGGAAAGGGTGACCCCCTCAGACCTTCCTTCCTTTGGGTCTTAGAGTAGAATCATAATGGTTTTTTTCCTAGGAAAAAGCATGGGAAAGAGACTCTGACACCAATTTTAAATCCCTATCTATGAAATCTTTGTGAAGAAAGAAGATAACATGAACTCTTGTGTATAGATTTATTTCTAGGTACACAAACAAAAGAAATATAAGAGGGTTCCCTCTTCCTTTACTGAGCCCTCAGAAATCCCCATTCCATTCCTAGAGTTCTGGGGAAGCCTCTGAACTGAAATTGTCAGGAATGAAAATCCCAGCAAGGAAGATGAGGAATCATCAGGCCCCTGGCTTTGGAATCAAAGGACCTGAGTTCAAATCCCAGCTCTGCCACTTATGACCTATAAGATGCTGGACAAGTCCTTGTCCTCTCTGGTCCTCAGCTTCCTCATCTATAAAATAAAAGAGTTGGGTGATATTTCCTCCAATGTCCCCTTGAGGCTAAAATCTATGATCCTAATATTGAAAGAAACAAAAAGTAAGCAGAAGAAGCTTAGCAACCCTCCATCTACATTCCTATTTCCCCATGTATATGAATGTGTGTAAGAAAAAGGTACATAAAGACTGAAGGTATCTGGTGTGGGTATCAGAAGACGATTGTCAGACTTTCTCAAGTAATAATAGTCCAGAGGAAACCCTGTCTGTCCCATCCCATGATTGATCAAAAGATGTGGCGCATGTAAGATTCAACTGAGTTTATTTTTTATTAACCATGAAAAAGCATTTGATAGCACAAAATTCCCCTCCAAGTCTGCCAAAAAGATGAGGTAGGAGACAGGGAGACATGCATGAAAGTATGAAACAAGATGCTTTCTGAAGTGTTGGTCACTATCACAGAGGAGACACAGCACAGAGTCCAAGTTGAAGAAAGACTTCCTGTAGACAGTAAGATGAAATCCTACCAATGTTCCTTTTTTGTGAATAACTTCATATTTAACCAAGCCCTGGCACACTGCACAGCCTCCTGAAGCAGATCTGTAACCTCTCAAAAGGGTTTGGCCCAACCGTCTACTCAGGAAAAGACAAGTGGATGAAAAAGACCCATTGCCTAGACTATGACATACAGTTCGATGGACAATCTGCAGAGTGCGCCCACCAACAGACACTGTAAATAGAGGGGATGTTGGGCCCAGAACTGACGAGGAGGAAAGGACAAAGATCAATGACCTTGACCCCAAGCTTCTCCTTGGAACAAAGGCCCAATCTTGCAAACACTGATATCCTTCTAGGATTGCTGTATGGCTATGAGTCATGGAAGGAAAAAGTCTCTGAGGAATGAGCATTCCACAGAGAGAACAATGGACACACAGATTGTGGGAGGTATAGGGTAAGTACCACATTAATAATAAGGAACTTGGAAGAACCAGAGGAAAGGAGATTGTGAAAGAAATGAAGGAATGGAAAAGAACATAGATCAGCCATCTAGTGAGAAAGAGGATTAGCCTATGGAGGCCTGCATGGGCCTCTGACATCCTCATGGGGTCAGGAAAAAGTGAGGCCCATTTCTATTGGAGAAGTATGGGAGAATATAGATTTATAATGATCTCAATCAGCTGGAATATGGTAGAGCCATTAGGTGTGGGTGTGGAACAAAGTGGAGCATCCATTGTTTTTACCCTCTTCTCCTATAGGAATTTTTTTTTGAAGAGCTAATTCTCCTAAGACAACATTTGTATCTACCACCTAAGCTTGGCTTTGAGTGGGGCCTCCCTTTTGACCACTCTTCTCAAATGTTCCTCTTCTCTTCTCTGACTTAAGAAGGCCTCTTCACAGGTACTCAAGCTTTCTACAGCACTGACTCATGAGTCAATGGCCCAGACCCAAATGATTTCTTTCTGTGTTAGTTTAAAGAGATTTAAGAAAATATAGGTTATTAATACTGATTATTAATAAACTTATAACAAACTCCTGAGTCCCCAAGTCATAAATCCTCCCCCATCCCAACTCTTGGCTGAAAACTGGGATCTCTGCCCTATCTTAATTCCTGTGTAAATCTGAGTTAACCATGGTGTCTCTTATTGGCCCCCTTTCTCTGTTCCAGCAAGATACAAATATTCAGGACACAGAGCTCACGGTCAACTTCAGGAGTTTAATGTTAAGAGAAACAGAATCAGAATAAAAGAACAAAACAAAGCATAATAAGGAAACAAATCACAAATGGAGGGAAGATGGAGAGGAAGAAGCCTTCATGATCTTCGGTTCTTCAGATAGGGAGAGTTCAGCTCATCCAACTCCCCTGCAAAAGGATTTCCTCCTGATTGGAAGGTCGAGCCACACAGAGCGTGCATCTGCAATCGAGGGCAGACTCCCTATGTTTCCAGTCACCTCTGCAGACTTCCTTTGTCTCTTCCCTAAGTGCAGGGGGGGATGATGCAGCCCCCACCCTTTGCCATTACCCCACTCTGCCTTCGGATCAGCCCCACAGGGCTTATCCCGCCATCCTTTCCAGTCATCTCCAATTCAACCTTACGTAGGAGACCTTTCCTGGGACCCTCTCCTTTCATACCTTCCCTCAGAGACTAGGTTCCATCGGTATGTAGCTTAGAAAATACACAGTTATACTATGTAGGTGTGTAAGTATGCATGCATATAGGTACATATATACACATACATATACACATGTATATATACATATACACACATATATTTATATGTGCGTGCATGCATATATGTACATATACATACATATGCATACATACACATACATGTACATATATACATACATATATTTTTATATATGTATGTGTGTGTGTTTTCTCCCTCATTAGAAGGTGAGCTCCTTGAGGGCAGGAACTGTGTTTTTGCATTTCTGTGTATGCTCACTCAGTGCTCAGCACAGTGCCTGGCACAGAGTAGGTCCTGGATAAAGTGGCCAACTGGTCCAACCAATGCACCAAAGGAGCCTCACTATATCATACCCAATGAATGGTCCTCCTACCTCTGCTTAAAGATTTTCGAAGATCCACCAACTCTCAATTAAATTTGCCAGGGAGAAATACAAAGCTCTGCTCTTAGGGAGGGCACAAAGAATTTTAAGAGTGAAGATTGGTAAACTTGGTTGAATTCATGTTACAACAGTCTCAGGGTTTTAAGCGACCCTCCAGTTGATAGGACCCAACAGTGTGACTCACCCACCACTGTGTCAAGGATCTGTGGCTTCTTCCATGTGCTAACTCCCTCCACGTTCACAGCCCATCTCTAACTCAGTAGATGCATCTGAGACAGTGGCCCAAAACTCAGAGATGCCACGTGATTGGCTCCTGATCACACAGCCAGTAAGCATCAGTGACAGCATTTGAACTCACATCTTTTTGACTCAAATTCGGCGTTCTATCTGCTATAAGTATACGGTATGAAAAAGGATGATGGGGCTCTGGAAGGAGCAGCAGTGGTCTTCATTCCACCACTGCAGATCAGAAACCTTGTAGGATTTGGTAGACAAGCTTTGACAGTCACTGAGGTCACCTTGGGGCCGCCTGGATGATGAGACCCTCCAATCCCAGCCAAGCCAGGCTCTGGGCGCATGGAGTCCATCACAAGGACGTCCCGGCTTGGAAAGACCTGCTGGAGGTTCAGCTCCAATGGCAAAACCTTGGGGAACCAGGGTCCCCTGAATACCATAGTGAGCCATCATGGCCTTTGGACAGGAAGGGGATCCCAGGCCACAGGTACGGAAGTGTGTCCGGGTGCGAGGGAACACTAATGCCACTTTCCTATGATAGTAGACAGTAACTAATTGACGTACTCCATGCCAGGCTCTGGACTAAGAACTTTACAATTCTCACTGGTTTGATCCTCACAATAACCCCGGAAGGTCAGTGCTGTTATTGTGTCGTACTTCTCATAGATGAGGTAACTTAGGCAAACAGAGGTTAAGGGATGTACCCAAAGTTACACAGCTAGTGAGTGTCTAAGGCTGAATTCAAACTCAGACCTTCTTGATTCCAGGCTCAGCACTACATCCATGTAGTTATCTAGCTCCTCAGTATCTCCTCAGTAGAGTGGATGCTCCTTGAAGGTAAGGAGTATTGTTTTTGTCTTAGCATTCCCAATGCTTAGCACATAGTAGGTGGCTAATACATTCTCATTGGGTTGGAGAAAGCCAAGGCTAGAAAGGTTAAAGGACTTGTTGGTTGTCACCAGATTGACAAGATTTCTAGGTCCCTTCTGGTTCTAAAGACAAAGGACCCCATTTTATTCATGAGGAAGCCACGCCCCAGAGAGAACTTACTAGCTGGAGGTCATCTATGAGGCTGATCAGCCAAACAGCTTGCATTTAACAGGTTAGAGGAGAGACTTAGAAAGAACGTAGTAGTCATCGTCAAAGCTTGGAAATGAAGACCTTAGGACCAGACAATCTCTACTGTCCTTTCTAGCTCCAAATCTTGTGACCCCGTAAGCCCCTTCCCCACTCTGACTCGGGGATGCCTAAGGGCCCTTCCAACTGTGACTCTGATTTGCCATCTCGCTCCCTTTTTTCTGGGTCTCAGTTGCTCCTCTCTTTAAAAGAAAGGACTCTCTGCAAATCTGCCCTTGTGTCCACCCACCCTTGCTTCTCATCGTATCAATAACCCAGGCTCTTATTACAATGGAATTCCAGTTGGAGATGAAATGGCTGCAGCTTGTTGAGGGAACAGTGAGAGATGGTTTTCTTTGATTGTCCTCCCTCCCTCCCTCCCTCCCTCTCCCACTGTCTTCCCTAACTTTTGCTGAGGGTTGGAAAGCAGCACTTTATAAATCCACTAAAAGTACCACAGGATGGAAGAGACCATAGGACCATCTACTCCAGCACGCCTGAGGCCAGAGAGGACTTAGGACTTGTCCAAAGTCACCCAGTGGCAGAGCCAGGGTCCAAGTCCTAACTCCGGATGGAGTGGTCTTTCTACTGCATAATGTTATTAGGCTCGTTGAACAGAGAGAGAAACTGAGGCCCAGAGACATAGGTGTAGTACAGCAACAGGCGTGGTGGCTCTGGGGTCAGAAGACCTGAGCTGAAATCCTGCTGGTGGTGTGCACTGGCTGCATGGACTTGGACCACTACCTGCCCGCCTTGGCCTCGGTTTCCTCATCTGTCAAATGAGGAGGCAGGACCGGATGGCAGCTGCAGACTAGGATACCATGAAGCCACCTGTCCAAGACAACACAGGTAACATCATCAGGGATTCCCAACCTTGGCAAGCCCATGCTGGGAAGCTGCCCCTGCCCTCTGTGACCCGTCACTCTCGTCATCAGAGCCCAGGGGCTCCTGGAGCCAGACTGAGTCCACAACCCTCTCCCAGACACTGATGCTTTTTCTTCCCGGACCCAGGGGCCATCCTCACCGTTCAATGAATGATGAGTGGTGTTTCCCTGCAGAGGCTCTCATGCGGGCCTTTGCTGCCCTCTTGTGGCTATTGGAGGAACTTCTCTCCTTGAGCATCTCAGAGTTTAGCTGCCTTTGATGGGTGCTCACAGAAGGCAAACTCTTGGGACGGAGAATGTGGAGATCGGTGCTAGAGCCACCATGCTGCCCCCCAGTCCCAGATACAAAATGTTGGCCAGTCTACTAAAAGGGGAATAGAACGAGCGCCACGAATGCTTGCTCAGAACTACTCACTGGGGAGTTTCCTGTCTTCCATGGAACCCTCAGCGCCTCACCTATGATACACAAATAACTCTATTTGTATTGTCCAGCCCGTTCTGAGAAAAGGGTTCTGTGACCCTGAAAGCCTAAAGACACAGGCGCTCTTATGCCAAACTCCAACTGAGTCCATCACAAGGCAACTGGGGGCTGTCCACTTACCAGTCAGAATCTGGGTGAGCTCTCCTGGCACAGAGGCTTCATGGTGGGCTTCGGGAGCCAGGCTCCCAGGCTTTTTCCTCAACTCAAGGGGATGAATCAGAGAGGCCACCAAGTCTAATGAATGCCTCTGTTTTAGCAGGGAGGGAACTGAGACCCAGAAAGCTTGACAGACTCTCTCAAGGTCACAAAGGCTGCAGGTATCAGAAGCAGTGTCTGAATTCCTGTCCTCTGAGCCCAAAGCCAACACTGCCTCCTCCGTAGGGATCAAGGGAAACACCAGAGGACTCGGCGCCTTAGGGGCAGGAAGTGCAGACAGTGGAGAATAAAGGCTTTCCTGAGAGACGCTGTCCATGGAGGATCCTTCATCCCAACAAAGGCAGAGAGGCTCTGCTCACAGACCTGTCAGTGCCATAGTAAGGGCTTAGTAAATGCTTTGCATTTGTTCATCCATTCACCATTCATTCCTCCTTTGCCCCATTCCCTGGCCAGTCCGCCACCTTTCTTTAAGGTTTATTTGCACTGGGCCTGGAGTCAGGAAGACCTGAGTTCAAGTCTTGCCTCTGACACTAGCTGTCTAACCCCATTTCTCTCATCTTTTTTTCCCCATAAAAAGGACATAATAACAGCCCTTACTCAGAGGTTGGTAGAAGGCTCAAATGAGGGAATGTGAGAGGAGCTTCAAGTGCTGCACAAAGGTCAGCAATCATTAACAAAGAACCAAACTGTGTTGAATCTTTAAGCAAAGCTCTTTAAATTAAAATTTTCTAAGGAATAAGCATCACATACAAATTTAAAACATAAAAACAAAATGCCGCATTTGCTCGGTGCCCCTCTCTCCTGGAGGACGTCCAAGTCCCTGGTTCTTGCCTTTGGGGCTTTGTACATTCTTTCTCTTTGTTGGAGATTGCTGGTTCTTCATACCCGTCTCTCCATAACTGCTCACACTCTTTGAATTTGTTCTTTTCTGTCCATGAGCATAGTGTTCCACGCCCTTTATGCAGCATAGTTTATTCAGCTCCTCCCCAGTTGCTGGACTTGTAGGGTGTTCTTCATTTCTCCCTCTTACAAATAAAGTTCTTGGGAGTATTTCTGTACCATCACGGATACCCCTTTCTCCCTTTCCTGATATCTTTAGTACACAGTCCTGACAAAGGGATCATTGAGGGGGTCTGAGATGTGACCAGTTTTATGATTTTCATCATATTTTAACCCACAGACTCAAGAGTCTCTGAATTGAGAGGGACCTCAGGGGTCCTTGAGTCCAGTCCAAATCTCAAAAGAATCTGGCACCTAGATGCTAGAAATCCAGCTTGTGCTTGAAGGCCTCCAAAGAGGAGGAGCCCTTGGCCTCCTGGGGCTGACTCTGCTTTTTAAACTATAAACGTTCCTCCTAAAATGTGGGTCTTGGAACTGAGCACAAATCCCCAGAGAAGGTCCTCAAACAGATGGTGCTCCTGAGACTGGCAAGGAGTGTCCCTGGATTTTGCTGCTGGGTCATAATTCTATGGGTGTCCTCAGAATTTCATGTTTCACAGCTTCCTGTCCCTCTTGAGCTAATCTTCCCTACAGCACTTTTAGAGGCCAGAACATTGCAGAGACTCCAAAATGAAGTCCAGATCCACTGAGAAATGTTTGACCCAAAGATCCAGCCAGGAATAAACAAACTGCTGAAGAATGCCTATTGTCTGGACTAGGACATGCTGCTGAATGGCTGTCCAGGCCATAAATTAGGGCATCTAACTGCAGGGTGTCAGGGAGCTGGGCCAAGAATTGAACAGGAAAACAAGCGGGAGCGTGATGGCTTTTGGA
This sequence comes from Trichosurus vulpecula, assembly GCF_011100635.1. NCBI lineage: Eukaryota > Metazoa > Chordata > Mammalia > Diprotodontia > Phalangeridae > Trichosurus > Trichosurus vulpecula. The sequence continues at coordinate 8,095,085 of NC_050580.1, read as the reverse complement.
AAACTATTCCATGATGCGAATAGATTTTCATTTGTGTCTTGCCCCAGTTGATAATCTGGATGTAGCCCAGGGCTATGTCCTCTCTCTCTCTTTCTCTCTCTCTCTCTCTCTCTCTCTCTTTCTCTCTCTCTCTCTCTCTCTCTCTTTCTCTCTCTCTCTCTCTCTCTCTCTCTCTCTCTCCCCCTCCCCTCCCTCCCCCTTCTTTGTCTCTCTCTGTCCCTGTCTCTGTCTCTGTCTCTCTCTCTGTCTCTCTCTTTCTATCCCTATTTCTGTCCCTCTATGTGTGTCTCTGTTTCTCTCCCCCCCTCCTTTTATCTCTCTCTGTCTCTGTCTTTCTGTCTCTCTATGTTTCTCTGTGTCTGTGTCTGTGTCTCTCTCTGCTGTCTCTGTCTGTCTTTCTCGCTGTGTGTTTCTGTCTCTCTGTCTCTCTGTCTCTCTTTCTCTCCCCACTCACTCTCCATTTCACCAACTACCTGCTGAATATTTTCACTTGGTTGTCTTACAGGCATCTCACATGTTCAGAATTGAATTCATCTTTCTTCTCCCCCTCCCCTTTTTTACACATGTATTTACGTCCCAGGCCTCATCACCATTCTGGTCCCCTAGGTTTATTGTCTGAGTGTCATCCTGGGCTTGCCACCCTCCTTCACCCCCTGCATTGAATCAGATGCCAAGCCTCCTCATTCTGCCTCTCTGACTCTCATCCTCAGCTGCCCTGACATAGTCACCCCCCCCCCAGTTTAGGCTCTTCACCCGCCGGACTCTTGCTCGAGCCTCCTGATTGCCCCCTGCTTCCAGTCTGTCCCCTCTCCAATCCATTCTCTGCTCAACTGCCAAGGAGATAGTCCTAAAGCATTGTTCACAATGCATCACTTTTCTGATCAAAAAGCTTTGGGGCTTCCCTGTTCCCCTGGCCCCGGCCTCTATGAGGATAAAATATAAACTCCTTAGGTTCTTTTAAGCTCCTCCCCATCTGACTCCAGCTCACCTTTGCAGGGTTATTTCTACATTCCAGAAAACTGGCCTGGGTGATGTCTTCTGTCCAAGGGGCTACTTTTTCACCCTGGTATATTCCTACAGAATGCTTTCCCTCCTTCTCTCTGCCCCTTGGAATATCTTGCTTCATTTAAGACTGAGATAAAGTGCTACCTTCTGTATGAAGTTGCCAGAAATTACCTCTTCCCTACCCCCTCCAAACACCGTATATTTCTTTGCAAATATTATTTGGAAACTTACCTATGTGTCCCCTAGTAAAACATCAGTATAACCACCAGATGGTGCTGGTGAGCATGCCAGGACCCCACAGAGGGCTAGGACCTGACTCATCGCCCTCCCTTTTTGTGGTCAGGGCCTCTCTAGCTTTCACTTCCCTTCAGAGGCCTCGTTTCCTCTTTCCAGCCCCGAATGGGTTTTCAGGTCAAAAAGAAGGAACAATGATGGCCACCTGGCTGCTTCCCCTCCATCCCACTGCCTTACCTGTTCAGTGTGTATGTGTGTGTGTGTGGTCCAAGGGCTGTCCTCTGTCTCCCTCAAACAATCACTTCTCTCATTGCTTGACTCTTTGAACCCCCAGCCAGAAATCTTTCTCTGGCAGGAATATGCAGGGATAGCCCTACACCATGCACGTGCACACACACATGCACTCAGTCTGCCGCTGCGCAGGTTCCCAAGTCTAGCCAAAGTGTGGCTCTTGGCATTCAGCTTTCTCAGTGTTGCCGTGATCTCTGTCACCACTGTTCTCCAGTGGTGGCCTTCCTCCTCCTCTCTATTCCATCCTTCCGTCTTGTTTGCCGTGCTCCCACAAATCCATTCAGTCTCGATATGAGGGCAGAACTCTCAGATGGAGAGTCTCAGTGAGGGGATGCAGGGAAAACTCTGCTGAATTTCCAGGCATCCCCTCTGTTTCCTTCCAATCTCTGAGGAGCCTTTAGGAGACAGTGCTATAGCCAGGATTATTTTGGTTTTGTGTCTTTGTATGTAGCGCAGTGCCCAGCACATATTACACGCTTAACAAATGTTTGGTGATTTGCATTGGATCGAACTGAACTATATCTTCTTCCTGCAACAAAGGTCTATCTTCTTTAATATCAATCTTCTTCAAGTAAAGAGACAACAAAATGAAACAGAAAGAGCCGTGGGCTTAAAGTCAGGAAGACCTGGGCACTCCCATTTCCTCTGACACTTCCTAGCTTTGAGAACCTGGGAAGTCTCTAAACCTGGCTGCTGCTCAAGGAACACCATGGGATTTGTCCAGGAAACAATAGAGTGGTGGTGGTCAGTGATGATGGCACCAGTTCCCACACTCGTGGGACCAACTTCACATATCTACAGAGTCTTCAAGGGAGGCAAGGTGGCTGTGAGCCTCGGAATGACAGACTCTCTGGAGAATTCCAGTTGTGGGTCAACCAGAGGGCAGTGGAGAAGCACATAGTGGCTTGGGTCTACAAGTGGGGATCTACAACATATTACTAATGAAGAATGTGCTGGAGAAATGCAGTAGCGTAAAAGACGTCAAGAGAGACAGGTGACCAGAATTGAGGTGGAAGGGTCAGGGCATGAGTGGTGAAGAGCCCAAGGACTCACCTGGGGTCTGTGCAGGACAAAAGATAGAGAGGAAGAATCCCCAGCTTTGAGGTAGGATTTATGGCATGACCAAGAAAGAGTCGCACCAGATGAAAAAGTATGGTGGGGCTGCAACATGCCCGACTGCAGGGACTACCCCTATCAAAGAGTTCAAAGATTCATTCCAGCTGACATGAAAGCATCCTGTCTAACCTTTCTCAAAATCCTTTGAAATCTGTTCTTGTAACATCTCAAGGGCACCCCAGCTGATTTCTGGCTTTATCTTTATCAGGAGCCCTACTATAGGGTGACCTCGATCCTCTTCGTTGTGGACTGGACTCCGCTTCAGAAAAGGGATTTCTTTTGCCAATTTTTTGACTTGAAAAAAAAAAAGAGTATGCCTTTTGCTCTAACATCATAGTCATCTTTGAAAATAGCCACTCACTTCCTCTCACCCTTGAACAGGCTCCACAAAGAGGTCTCCTTGCTTGTAATAATTAAGCAAAAAAGCTGACACAGAGACCACGTCTGACCAGGGCCAGAATATTCTCTCCTACTGGTCTCTATCATGCACAGGGACATCTGCTTCATCACATGCTCTCGGATCATAACGGATTGCTTGTGATGTTTTTAGACTTTAGACTGACATTCTCATAGATGTTGGGTAAATTCTTCTGGTTTTGTGGCCCAGGGCTGTCAGAGTATTTCCTTTGGGCCAGCAGCTTCCAGCCAGGCTCCTTTCCTAGTGGCCCACCTCCCCTTCCCACGAGGACCCATCCTACCCCACCAAAGGCAGAATAAAAAGTGGAAGTCTCTCTCCCCTTCTCCTCCCAAGTACCGACCCTTCTTTTTCTAGCCTCTCTCATCCCATACCCTCAAAAATAATTCTTCTGTATTATCTCAGCACTGAGAGTACCGATTTCCTAACAAGGGAATGCGATTTCAAAATCTCTTCCTCCCTCTCTACCTGATTTTTTCCTCCTTATATCTTTTCTTCCCTAAATGTTTTAGCCCTCTGATATCCTTGTCCTTCTAAATGTCTCGCGAAAGCATATGAGTTTTCTTGTTGTACCTGTTGTAAAGAAAATCAAAACAATCATAAACACTCTCCCACGCTGTACTCAGGGTCTCATCTTGATCTTGCCAGCTTGGATAGAGCACAAGGCCTGGAGTCAAGAAGCTCTGAATTTGAATCCTCTGTCAGACACTACTCCCACTGTATGCCCCTGGACAAGTCACTTAAGTTCTGTTTGCCTCCATTTCCTCCTGTACAGTGAGGATAATATTAGCATCTCCCTCTCAGGTTATAAGGATCTAATAAGATAAGAATTGTCACAGCAAAGCCCCTTATACAAAGTAAACACCATATAAATGGTTATCATTGCTATTTTCTAGCCCTAGCAGTCAGGCAACACATGGAGCACCAGGCCTGGAGTCAGGAAAACTTGAGTTCAAATCTAGCCTCACTTACTTACTAGCTGTGTGACTCCGGACAAGCCACCCAACCCTGTTTGCCTCAGTTTCCGTATCTGTAAAATGAGCCAGAGGAAAAAAAGAGTCACAAACCACTCCAGCATCTTTGCCAAGAAAAACCCCAAATGGAGCCATGAAGATTGAGCAACAAGCCCCGGCTATGAAAGAACATTAGCTTTCTTGAAGTACGTAACTTTCTTCTACTTGGTGGTTTGTCTGTAGAATGCCCCATTCACCTCCGGGTTCTTTTGAGGACAGGATTCAAATTCTTCCCTTTTTTAATGTCTCCCATGATATTTTTGCCCATTAGATTCAGTTGTGTGGTTTATTTCGTTTATTATTATTTACTATTAATAGTTTGTTATTGTCATTAGGGAAGGATTCCCACCAATCATTCATTTGTTGGAATATCATATTCCTGATTTTCCCCTGATTTCTTATTAATAAAAGAAACATTTTGGTTTCCTTAGAACACCAATTTTTCCCCATGTATCCTGCAAAATTTATCATTTTATGTCATAATTCCAAAATTTGACTAGAGTATTTGATGGTGACTTAAAGAACAGCTGGGCCCCAGAGAAAGGTGCTTCCCCAATGTAAACAGGGAACAAAATGACCTTGGGGCAGAAAATCAACTCCCTGCAGACTTCCCTTCTCCAAAAGGCTCCCAAGGCCCCCAGCCTTTACACTACCCCTTCTCTGGGTCCCACAGCCATGCCCAGTAGTGACAAACAATGCTGCACAAACAAGGCATAGAATGAACCGAGGGAAGACACGAGCATTAAGGGGGACCAGGAAAGGCTTCTTGCAGAAGGTGGGATTTGGCTGAGCCATGAAGGAAGTCAGGCAGACCAAAAGGCAGAGGTGGGGGCCAGCCAGCACAGAAGCAGGAGATGGGAAATGGGGCCTCCAAAGTCAAGCTCTCTGAGGAATTCCATCCACTCCTCCCTCTTTGGGTCCTGACCTAGGACGCAGCCCTGCTGGGTTTGTGGTAGTGGTTGTTCAATCTTTTCAGGCCTGTCAGACTCTCTGTGATGGTGGCGAGTGAAAGGTGAAGTGACTGAGGAAACAAAGGTCCAAGCGTCCAAGCGGATCAACTTATGAAGCAAAGCGTGCCAGTTTCCCAACAAATTGGACCAGAACTCTTCAGTTTAGGCCTAGACCCTAATCACAAGAGATAGACTTTTGTACATTAAAAATAACTAATCAAATAAGACCAATTAATTAAAAGAAAACAACTAACCAGGATGCAATATTAAGTTACCTGATTTCTAATTGAAGGAAAGATTAGAGATTCTCCAAGTTGGGAGAGGGAGAGTGAACAGTGCAATTCCATGAAATCAGAAAGAAAAAAAAAGAGATGTCCTACTCCCCCAAGGGCCGCCATACAACCAAAGGAACAAGGAAACGATAACTGATGACCAGCATGGGACGAGCTTTCAGAGTGCTTGAGATGTATCTGTGAGAAAACTCCTTGTGTCCGTCCTTGGCTCTGACTAAGTTTCTGGTCAGCATAACCCAGATCCTTAATTAAAGGTCTTTAAACAGCACAGAGTGGGGGTCCAGCTTCCCAGCCACACAGGGCTATGGTCAAACAATATAATAAAATTTTCTTCCAATTCCCACAACTGAATAGTTTTCTCACAAGAGAGAAATTAGAATAGACCCATAATTCAACAGAAAGGGAACTGAGCTAGCTCTAGAAATGAGTCACAAGACAGAGGTCATGGGCTTCACTCAATTCCCACCACTTGCTGTCCTAATTCCTTCAATTCATTCCATCATGACCCTCATTTAGGGTTTTCTTGGCAGAGATACTGGAGTGCTTCTCCATTTCCTTCTCCAGCTCATTTTACAGATGAGGAAACTGAGGCAAACAGGGTTAAGTGACTTGCCCAGGGTCAAAGAGCTAGTAAGTGTCTGAGACTGAATTTGAACTCAGATCTTTCCAACTCTAGGCCCAGCTTTCTATCCACTGCCCCATTTAGCCGCCTGGTAAAATATATGTTCCTTGAGGGCAGGGACTATCTCCTAAAATGTTTGTGTCCCTTAGCACAGTGCCTACCCACTTAATAAGGACTTATCATTCATTCATTTATTCATCCAGCACCATGCTTACATGGAGCCCCAGCAGCAGGCTGGCATTCAGGCTGGCATTCCACCACAGGAACAGTGCAGTTGATTCCTGGTAGTTGTTTAGAACAGTGGGAAAAGCATTGACTCTGGAGTCTGAGAACCTGAGTGCAAATTCTACCCCTGATGTTATTCCCTTTCAGACCTTGGGTAAGTGATCCTTTCTGGGCTTTTTGATCACAGGTAAAATGAGGGGGTCAGGTTAGATTCCTCTGGGGCCCCCAGTGGCTTTGTTCCATGATCCGGGATCCACTCCATGAGCCACTCAGCCGAGCAGGGCACCATTTGATAATTGTGTGCCTAATTGACTCTTGTTCAGGGGTCCCAAATAAGCCTTTGCTCTCACCCAATGCCATCCCTACATCCTAGATGCCAGGCTCAGCTGCTGGCCTTGAAGACTGTTCTTCACCAAAGACACAGAAGTGAGTGAGGCATTGGGTTCTCACTCATATATAGCTCAGCACGGCTTACCCTTCCCAGTATGGGAGGAGGCAGCAGATTCTGATAAAGGAAAGGAAACCATTTCTTTTTGCATGCATCTTTTCATTGTTTATATATGTATATTTGAATACTATCTTTTTTGTAAATTACATGTAAAAACAATGTTTAACATTTTTTTTTTTAAATTTGAGCCTCAAATTCTCTCCCTGCCTTCCCTCCCCAGTTGCTGGGAAGACAAGTAAGTTGATATAGGTTATACATGTGCAATGATGTAAAACCTATTTACATATTAGCCATATTGTAAAAGAAAACACAGAACAAACAAACAGGAAAAGTAAAGGAAGTTTTAAAAAGTATTCTTCAATCTGCATCCAGACTCCATCAGTTCTTTCTCTGGAGGTGGATAGAATGGTTCATCACGAGTCCTTTGGAATTATCTTGGATTGTTGTATTGCTGAGAATCACTAAGTCATTCACCGTTCTTCATCAAACAACATGGCTGTTGTTGTGTATAATGTTCTCCTGCTTCTGTTCATTTCATTTTACATCAGTTCATGTAAAACCTTCCAAGATTTTTCTGAGAGCATCCTACTTGTCATTTCTTCTACAACTTGCTCAGCTATTCCCCAATTGATGGACATCCCCTCAATTTCCAAATCTTTGCCATCACAAAAAGAGCTGCTATAAGTATTGCTGTATATGTGGCTCCTTATTAACTCTTTGGGATACAGACCTAGTATTAGTACAATACAGTACCATCTATTGCTATGTTAAAGAGTACGCACAGTGTTTTAGTCCTTTGGGCATAGTTTCAAATGACTTTCCAGAATGGTAGATCAGTTCACGACTCCATCAACAGAGCATTAGTGTCTCAATTTTCCTACATTTCCTCCAAAAGTTATCATTTTCCTTTTCTGTCATATTAGCCAATCTGATACTTATGAGGTGGTATCTCAGAGTTGTTTTAATTTGCATTTCTCTAATCGATGATGATTTAGAGCATTTTTCATATGATTATAGATATCTTTAATTTCTTCCTCTGAAAACTGCTTGTTCATATCCTTTGACCATTTATCAATTGGCGAATGACTTGTATTCTTTTAAATTTGACTCAATGCTCTATATATTTGAGAAATGAGACCTTTATCAAAGACACCTGCTGCACGAACTTTTGTTTTTGTCACTCCAGAATTCATTTTGAGGCATTCTTATAAAGTTGTTTGGAGGGGAATTTGGGAAAGCTCAGAAGAGTCCTTACCTTTTTTCTGCCATCTTGACTTTGCCCACTCTGCCCCTGACACCACCCCGAAGTAATTTCAAATCAAACCAATAAATTTTTATCCAGTAAGTCTTTACTACTATGGTCAAGGGAATGTATTAAGTAGAGAGGAGACAGTGGGAGGCTGGTGGGTGGAGTATGTCCCAAATCACAGAATCTTGGAGTTGGGACATGAAGTCCATCTGATCCTGAACAAGATTCTCCCCTACAAAATCCCTTCACAACCTCCAGGGAGGGAAAACCCACTACCTTCTGAGGAGTCCAATTCTGGACAGCTCAAATTGTCTTGGGCAGTTCCTAAGGGGCAGGAAAGTCCTTAGGACTGGCTTTACCTGGTTCTCACCTATGCCTAGGAGAAGATGCAGCCCAACCAGAGGTGCCAAGCTCTGGGCAGATCCCATGGTTTAGCATCTTCAGAAGTATCAACTGAAACTCCCCTTGAAGAATTTAATTCTAAGCCTGTGACACCTCCTGGTGTCCCTGGGGCTCAGCCATTGATGGTGATGGTGTCTGGTGGGGGGGGCGGGGCTTGAAGCTAGGCAACCTCACAATCATTGCTAAGAGGATGAGCCTGGGTTCTGGAATCTTGGCTTTGTTGACTTCTACTTCACTGAAATGGAGGAAAGTAAGAAGGCACCCTCATATCTATCTCTCTTTCCTGTGTATCTTCCTCTACCTGAGTTGTGATAGCTGGGCTGGGCTTGGGTGGATCTAGACTTAAGGGTAGGACAGAATGATTCGGGACCCTGCAGTCCACTCATATTCTTATCTCCTATGCCTAATTTCTCCCTCTCCTAGTGCCTGGGCCCAGCCCACTCAGCTCTCTCTCCTGAGCCCCCACTATGGCTTCCTACCCAGAAAACCTCCCCAGTTCTCTCTCTCTTTCTCTTGTAGACTGTTGATTTGAGAAGCTGAAATGGGGACTTTGACCCCACTTGCAACTGAGGGAGATCCACAAGGGCAGAGAGCCCTACGGTACGGTTGGCTTGCTCTAGATACCAGGATGCTGTGTGTTCTGATTTCAAGTCTTTGTCTTTCTCTTCTTCTTGTGCTTATATATTCTTTCTCTGTTTGTCTGTTTCTGTCTCTATCTCTCCCTCTCTCTCATCTTTCCCTCCTTTCTTCCTTTTCTTCCACCTGTTTCTGTCTCATCTAACTTTTCTTTCTTTTTTATTTTTCAGGAAGACCTGGACCCCAGGATGGTTGAGGCAGGAGCCTGGGAGGAAAGTATCACCTACCTACCCAGAGGGGCAGGACCCACTGGAGTGGGAGGGGGAAGTAGATATCTACATCCCCACTTCGCCTCCCCAGGACCTGCCTCTGTGGGCTTGGAAAGAAAACTCCGGGGGTGATCCAACACAGAATCCGTCCAATTTCCCATCCAGACACTTGAAATCTCCCCGACTTCACCTCTCCAAGGCAGCTCACATCTTCAAGGGTTCAGGATCACAGGAGAAGTTCCCATCATCTGGCTCTCTGCCTTCTACCCAAGAGCAACAAGGCAGCTTCTCCAGGCCCTATTCTTGGACCCACCAAAATGTCCAGCCAGTTCGAAAGTTGGCCCCTTTGGAGATTCTTTGTCCCCCACCCCAGGCTGCATCCCCACCCTACTGCTTGACCCAGAGCAAATCCCTGCCACCCAGAAGGCTGGCCCCCCTAAGGCATCCCTATCCTCAGCCCCAGCCCACCTCTAAAGGTGGCCTAAGGACTTGCCAGAGCCCCAACAAACAACCACCCAACAGACTGGCTCCTTTAGAAGCCCATCAAAGGGGCCTTACTCTAGCCCCACCCACACCTTCCCATTCAAAGGTCCACAGATCCCTAACCCTGACCCAAGATGCTCCCCATCCCCAAATGATGTAAAAAATAAAATTAAGATTTCTTAATAGGTCCTTTTGTATGTAGGAGAAGAGGAGGGGGTATGTGAGGCATCATCTGGTACCTGGGGCACAAGATGAGGATGATTGGGCCAAAGATAAGAAGGCAATGGAGTGAGTCAGAAGAGCTGGGGCTGAGTCACTTCACCTCCTTGGGGCCTCAGTTTCCCCATATATAAGTTGAGAAGGTTAGACTGAGTGGCTTCCATGATCCTTCCTAGCTTTCCTTGGATACGTGAGTTAATGAGCCACTGAGTCAATCACTTGTGCTGCTCTCTGGAAGGTTCATTTGCTAGGGTAGGGAAGAGATTTTATAACATAGATGATACAGGGCTGACTTTGACCAGAATGCTCCCCAGCAAACAATTCTCACCACTGAGTAGGAAGCTGGGAGCCCGGGACTGACCCATAACCAAGGGAAATTTGTGCCTTGGGCCACACCCGCTACAGGAGCCCAACCTGCTGGGGGCATCTCCAGGTTTCTCTAGGGGCTGAAAGTCCTGTCAGTCCATGCTCTTGTCCATCTCCCAGGTCCCAGCCTCAGTTTGTGTGGGCAGCCAGCACATCCCAGCACAAAGAAGCCTGGGTTCTCCACAGTGATTATCGGTCTCTGGGCACCTTTCTATTACTCAGTTTTTGCTGGCAAGAGGGACAAAATGTCTGAGATGATTTGAGTGAAACCCAGATTTTCAGATCAGTGAAGTGCCAATGAGTTGGCTTCCACTCGTGGAGCAGAATTCTATTTTTTTTTTGCAAAAGAAAAAATAAAAGGTTTGATGAACTAGCTTCATGAACCTTAGAAGTGTAACAACATTTATTTCTGGGGAAATGTGTTGCGATCCTACTCATTCCATATTCAGTGCTAATGTTATTCACACAATGCTTTTTGCAGGAATGGATTAGGAAAATGTTGTTGAAATCCAGAAGAAAAAATATTGAGGCTGAAGATGAATGGAAAGATGCCTTTACAGCAGAAAGATATCTGACCCTGAGCTGTGAGAGGGTACGTGACTCACTCACCTCGCACAATGGGCCCCATCGATGAGGCCCCACCTTGCTTCCTCTCTCTGCAGGCCGGACTCTGGCAGTTAAAGGAATCCTATAGGCAGCAGGGTGGAGCCTGGGAGGAAACAGGAACCAAAAACAGAGGGGCTGGGCTACAATCCCAGCTGGGCCATGGGTCACCTGTGAGACCTTGAGCAAATCCTCTGCAAGCAAAGGTGTTCATCTGCACAGTTCTCAGTGATCCTGTGACAGATTCAGATCTGTCTCTTTCTGTCACTTTCCTCCCTCCAGCCCAAGAAAAGAGACTTATTCATTAGCAATTATAAATCAAGGAAAGCCTGACCAAGACCAAGGTAGGACCAGAGGATCTCCAAGCCAGAAGGGGCCTTAACATCATCCCCCACCAGCCACAATGTAGCCCATCCAATTTTCCAACAATTCTCATTATTAGGTAGCCCTTTATATAGTGAAGACAGTTCACCCATGGTCCTGCTAAGTATTTCTCTCAGCCACCTATCCCATGTTCCTTCATGTGCTGTGAATAAGACAGTGCTTTGAGTTTCGGTCAAGTTCCATTATCTGCCTTTAGACACTCTCTAAGTGTCAATGTCCCTCTTAAAGGGTCACATTCAGACCTGGCCACTGACTCCCCAGTCTTAGCCTTGGAGGGGCCCTCAGAGGAGACCAACATCTCTCCAACAAGCAGGTGCCCAACCTCTGCTGGGAGAGCACCAGGGAGCAACCATTAATCCTTAGAGTCAAGGCTCAAGATGGACCCTGGCTATGGTATCCTAGGATTGTGTGGGCTTTCTTTGGTTGCCATGGTATGTTGGCTTATTAACCTTCTTACCCTACCCTACCTCCTCCTCCCATTCCTGATCATTGCCTCAAGATGCAGCATCACTGTGATCGATCCATGAGAAATCAAAGGTTTAGGATAACATTTTTTCTCTCCATTGCAAATGCAGTATTAGAAAGGCAAGAATCATTTCTATCTCCTCCCAAAAGGGACTCCCTAATACCTCAGTCATCTTTCCTACATTCTAGAAAGCTTCAGAATATTTTCTAAGGGTGGAGTCAACTGCTGTTGTAGAACATAACAAACATGACATGACTAGATGCTACATGGCATGATGAGACACGGCATCACATGGCATACTATGACGTGACATGCTGCAATGTGATGATTGTCATGACATGTGACATGACCAAAAGACTCTAACATAACTGTAAAATAACATGGCTTACAACCACATACTATAACATAACAAACTTAACCCCATAAAGGGTGACTTCAGAAATTGGGGGAGCAAGGAAGAAATTACCCTTCACATCTTTGGACAGGGGAACAATGAATGCAAAGCGAGAGGCAGAGGGGATCACAAGAGATAAGATGGACAACTCTGGTTATGTCAAATTTAAAAGAGTGTGTGCAAACAACACCAATGCAGCTAAAATTAGAAGAGAAAGAAGTCACTAAGGAAAAACATCTTTGCAACAAATGTCTCTGATAAAAGGCTTTGTTTCTAAGATATATAATGAGCCTATTCAAGAGTCATTTCCCAAGTGATAAATAGTCAAATGATGTGAACACACTGTTCTCTAAGAAAGAAAGCCAAGCTGTCAGGTGTTGTTCAGTCATTTTCAGTCATGTCTGACTGTTCATGACCCTTCTGGGGGGTTTTCTTGACAAGGTACTGGAATGGTTTGCCATTTCTTTCTCTAACTCATTTGACAGATGAGAAAGCTAAGGCAAACAGAATTAAGTGACTTGCCCAGGGTCACACAGCTAGTAAGTGTCTGAGGCCAGATATGAACTTGGGTCTTCCTGACTTCAGGTAATATTAATAGCCATATATTTTAAAAGCTCTAAATCATTAATAATTAAAGAAAAACAAATTAAAACAACTCTGAGTTTCTCTCTACTTAACATATTGGTAAAATTTACCAAAAAAGGAAAATGACCAATGTTGGCTAATGGAGCTGCCATTCTGGAAAGTAGTTTAGAACCATGGACACTGAAGTCACTCAAAACTCTGTATACCCTTGGAGCCAGCAATGCCACTGCAAGGATAACAGAAAATGAAAGAAGAAAAGGACCCAGGCATACAAAAATATAACAGTTTTTTTGTGGTGGCAGAGAACAGGAAACTGAGCCTATGCCCATCAGGAATGGCTGAACGATTTGTGGTATAAGAATGGAGTGGAATCATATGAGGATGGTAGGAATGATGAAAAGAATGATGTGACAGAAATCTCAGAAGCTCTGTGAGAACAGATGCAGAGTGAAGTTAGCAGAAGCACAATACTTTATACAACCACAACGTTGTAAAGACAAACAATTTTGAAAGACTTAAACATTCTGATAATGTGGTGATCAGCTGTGATTCCAGAAGATCAATGATAAAGTAAAACAATCACCTTCTTACAGAGAGCCTATATACACATTGTACAGAATGAGACATAGACATTTTGGGACATCCCTGGTTTGGGCATTTGTTTTGTTGGATCATCTTTGGGACAATATGTTACCATTTGTATTAGTTACTTCTTTTTTCCTCTTCCAATGAGAAGGGAGGAAAAATAAACTTCTGTTCATGGAAATAAAATTGTTATTGAAAATAGCATAATATGATATGAGGGGGCATGAGTATCAGCTAATATAGCACTGCACGACCTTGACCCTCGAGGATTCTATTATATCTGATCCTGCCTCTCCTTGGATCCAAATCACATATAGGTTACTATGCTATGCTGTGGAATGCTAGACCACACTGCTTCGTACATTGCTATCCTCCACTGCATAACCTCCTCAACGTAGCACAGTATGCTCCTCTACACTGAAAATCCTTCAAGAATGCATGATTTTTGTTGGTGGGACCCATCCCTTCACCAGGGCTGATTTAGACCCTCTGCAACTTATAGAAACTCTTCCTTCAAATTATTTCATGACCATCTTAGACATAAGTCCCTTTTGGACCTCTGGTGACAGACAGCACTGTCTACCCCTGGGCAAGGTAGAGGGCTTCTCAGGGCCTCAGGGGATTCTCTAAGCCTGTGAGCTTACCAAGAGGCTGCCCATCTGCAGTAGTGAGGGGAGTTTCCACACCAGGATGTTGCTATCTCAATGAAATCACATGTTCACACCCTCCCAGACACACCCCAACACACACAGATGCACACACCATAATTTCAGTGCTTTCTTCAATATTGCAAGGATTCCAGATTTCCTCAGTGAGGACATTCTTGACAACAAAACGTGTTGCACAGCCCCTATAACCATACAGGTCGCTTTGAGGGCTGCTTCTCTGTCCTGAGACAGCAGACATGTACACAAGGCTCATACCTACCCAGAAAGAGGTTCTGTTCCATTGGCACAGATTTCAATAGCTTCCATACCAGGATAAGACTCTGAAGCAGAGAAGAAGGAACAGACTAGAAATGTAACCTAATACGACAACATCAATGTCACATGAAATAATCACCTTCCCTTGGGACGGTAACTGTCCCTTGAGACAGATTCAAATGAAGTGGGCAGAGAAGTCAGAAGGGGAGAAGGTGCCAATAGAAGTTATCAAAGGGAAGAAAAGGCAGGGTATTTGTCACAATGCTTCAAGATGGAGCATCCTCCCTTCCCTCCCCCCACGCCTCCCCCAATGCAGAATAAGTAGGTTACTGAGACTTTGCCCATTATCCTTTCATGTCTGGGATACCAAGGACACCTCCTCCAATGACTCACCTCCAAGGTTGGTCTGGATCAACATCTGAGATAACTGCAGATAACCTGCTGACATGAACCAAAGGGTTTGTGGGATGAGAAGCCTCCTTCATGCCCCATTAGGTGTAAAGAAGCCCCCCCCCCCCCCGTGTGTCACTACCATCTGATCCATCTTTGCTGACAATCTGGTTGGCTCTATATATTAGAGCTGAGATGTCAGAAGGTGAGGGGATTCCAGGACCGTCAAGTAGACAAAAGGCCAAAAGACGATGAGGAGAGAGGTTCTCTAAATCCTTTATCGAACTGAAGAAAAATCTCCTATAGATAACTGCAAAGTGAGGTTCATGAAGGATTTAGCCTTTCTCAATCTGAATCTGTGCCAACACAACTTGTAAAATATAACTTAGATAGACTTTTAAAAGCTGCCCATTCCCTCCACAAGGTTCATTCCTTTTGAAAATCTCACCTCTTTCCTGGCATTTAGCACCTAGGAGGTTTTTGCTGACTGGCAAAGTTTAAGATCTTATACCCTGAGCTTCTGCCATCTCTAGGTTATTGACGTGGACAGTTTTGATTACCCCTTTGAATAATCATTCTGTATTCAGATCTCTCTCTCTCTCTCTCTCTCTCTCTCTCTCTCTCTCTCTCTCTCTCTCTCTCTCCCCTTCCCTTCCTTTCTCCTTTCCTTCTTTCTTCCTTCCTTTCTTTTTCTTTCTCTCTTTTTTCTTTTTCCTCCTTTCCTCCCTCTCTCCCTCCTCCTTCCTTCCTTCCTTCCTTCTTTCTTTCTTTCTTTCTTCCTTTCTCTATATCCCTTCCTTATCTCTTTTCCTTCCTTTCTTTTTCTTTCTCACCTACGTGATACCTGAGCAGGCTTTGACCAACGACACAAGCCTCTGTCTTGTAGGAGGTATCCCAGACTTGAAACAAGTAGCTTATTGAGAAAAATCAATATGCTGGCACATTTAGATGTCTCCATGTCTTGCTTATTCCCCTGCATCTTTCCAACACCATAGGATTCCAAAGCCTTCTTACCTCTGTTCTTAATTCTGTTTTACCAAGCTCCGTGGCTAGGCTATGTCTTCCATCCCTTTCCTGGGCTCCCTTAGTCCTGTCACCAGCCTTCTTCAGAAAGGCTTTCTTGATCTCTCCATTCTCACTCCTGGGGAGACAATGGCCTTTTCCAAGAATGAGATCCTTCTTCACATCTTGTCTATTTAGGGATGAGCTGGGCTTTTCCATTTCCCCTCTCTGAGCTTTGATCATTAGGAGCATTATTTTTCCAGATAAAAGATTTTTCAGATGCAGCAGAGATGCAAGCACTGACCAAGTCTCCCAGACTCTTCCTGAATAGCCTGCACAGGCACCTTCCAAAGCGAGTGAGTGCAAGCCCATTCTGCCCAGCAGCCATTGTCTGGGATGCAGATAAAATGGACACAGGGAAGATAAAAGGTGTCAGGTGCTTCATCCCTCCACTTCAGCAGGAGTGAGGGAGGCCACCTCAGAGTCATCTTGACTTTTATCTCACATCGTCTCCATTTACATTCTAGAGCATTCAGTTGTGTTCTAGAACAGCGGCGTCAAACTCAGATAGAAACAGGGCCAGCGATCCGTACAGAAGGAGGCCCGCCGGCCACTTATTGGCAGCTTTAAAACGTAATGTCTGTTTTATTGTATTTTTATTTAGTGAAATATTTCCCAATTAAAATTTGATCTGTTTGGGCCACATTTGGCAGTGTTCTGCGGCCAGCAGGTGGCGTGTTTGACCTCTGCTTCAGAATGTTCTCCATGTGGTCAACCACTATCGCATCATAGAACACTAGAAGTCTCACTGAGGTTTGTGTTCTAGGCCAGCGCTGGAGATTCAGATGAACCTTGTGGTTCGCTGGAATGCTCCAGTCTCTTCCAGCTCCTCCAGCTTGCACCTAGAAGACTGATTGAAGCCCACTGTAGGACTCTGTGTGTACCCATTACATTTCCTTTTCCTTCCCTTATTCCACTTTGTAAGACCTTTGGGATCCTGTATCTACTTTAATTGTCTTTCCTTTTTTTCTAGTAAAAAAAAATAAACTTGCAAATGTATTTTAAATTATACCTGAAAGGGTCTTGAAAAGATTTCTGTAGGTAGTCTCCATCTGTCAATCTCTTATCATTGACAATTTATGTCATTGCTGATAATATACGGGGCAAGTCCTTGGGAAAAACAGAAGTAGGTGGAGCATGTCATCCTCCCTCTCCAACCCCTTTCTGGGCGAGCCAGAAACCACAGCTCCCAACTAACATCTCGCTGCCTGAGGACCCTCACCATGATGGTCATTCCAGGACAATGGATCCAGCTCTGGACCTCGCTTCCATTCCTTCTTCTATCAAAAATCTGCTCTTTATTTACTGTCAACTGGAAAAAGATTTAACTACTGAATCAACACTAGGATATTCTATATGTGTCCATTCAGCCACTAAAGTGATTTTCCTCAAACCCATGTCACCTCCTACTCAGTAAACTCCAGTGGCTCCCAATGTCCTCCGGGGCAAATACAAAATGCTCTGACACTCAAAGCCCTTTGTGACCCAGCCCCACCCCCCCCACCCCACCCCCACTTTCCAGTCCTCCTACTCCTTACTTTCCCCACAGAATCTTTGATCCAGCAACAATGGCCTCCTGGCTGTTCCTTGAACAAGACCCTTCATCTCTAGGCTCCAGGCCTTTTCTCTGGTTGCCCCCCATGATTGGAACACTCTCCCTCTTTTTTAATTATTTCCTACTTATCCTACATATAGCTTGATTTATAGATGCCTGTTTGTATCCATTAAACTGTGAGCCCCCTGAGGGCAGGGACTGTTCTTTTGGATCTTTTTGTATCCCCAGAGCTACAGTGCCTGGCACGTAGTAGGTGCTTAATAAATCTTTATTGATTGATTGATTGTATGTATTTACACGAGCACAGACACATATAATCACTCTGAAGTGTATGTAAAGGTTTTTATACATGATCTCCTCGGAGTTTAACAACTAGGCTGTAAGGAAGAATGCATTCTATTCTAGTCTAACCACATCTGAAGTATTTTGTTTCGTTCTGGACACCACTGACCCGGGCAAGGAACACCCTCCTCCACTTTGAGACCACTGCAAGGAAGGCTGCTGAGAGGGTAGGGAGCCTCCCCCAGAGCACAGCCTCCAGGGGAAGTGTCTTTGGGAGCTTCCCATTTTTAGTCATTTATTCGTTTAACTTGATAGTAAGAGCCATTCCTACAATGCTGCTCAAATGCATAGTCTGTCTGCACCCTCTAAATTCCAATGGCCAGGAGCAAAGCCCCATTCACCCACCTTAGTTACACCTCTACAATGCTGGCATCTGGTGGCTGTTTGCTTCTCACTCTCCTAAGCAGCCACACAACAGGTCCAGATGTGTGCACCCTTATAATTCCCCTTCAAACAAACTCTTAAGTGTGCAAAGTGCTGTCTAGAGAGTATCTTGTCTGCCTGGAGGTAGCGCAGGGCTACTGCAGTGCACAGACTACTGGACCAGAGTCAAGAAGACCTGGGTTCAAATCCTGCCTCGGACCCTTACTAACTCTGTGACCTTGGGCTGGCCACTTAACTTCTCTCTGCCTCAGTTTCCTTGGCTGTAAAATGGGGATAATAATAGCACCTCCCTCCCGCAGTTGTTGTGAGGATCAAATGAGATAATGTTTGTAAAGCACAGTGCCTGGCACATAGTAGGTGTTTCACAAATGTTCGTGTCCTTCCTTCCTCCTTCTCTGCCTTCCTCCCTCCCTTCCTTCCTTCCTTCTTTCCTCCTTCTTTCCCTCCCTCTCTTCCTGGGCTGTAGGATGTGTTCAGGGAAGACTAAAGCCTCTGGTGCAAGGGCTGCTTTCAACCTTTGGTGTCCACCTGATCCACCTCTCACCTGTGGCTCCAAGAAGCCGTGGCATGCGCAGTGCCCACACCCCCGTAAATCATGTTAGCACTTGAGCTAAACCAGGTGGAGGGTAACCGGGGGGTCTCAAACTCATCAGTGAGTTAGGGGGTGTCTACCCCAAGCACAGGAACACTTCTCCCGGTGGAACGAGTGGATGAGAACAATTTGTCCTGACAGCCACGAAGGCGGCTGAAGCAGGTGCTGTGGAGCGCTTAGAGCTTGGTCAGACATCGACGATGCCAAGGTCATCCCCTGCATCCTGAGCCATCACCAGTCTTGTTGATTCTGCCCTGCCACTGGACCATGATGACTCTGGAGGAAAGAGTGAGGCCAGCAACTTTGTGCAATTCTGCCTCACTTAAATCCAATTTACGCACAAATCAAAATACATCGCCGATACCATTTTACCATTACTCCTATCTCAAAGTCCTGTGGTGACAGGCAAGTGACGAAGCAGCAGATGTGGATACACTGGGAGCTGTAGGCACAGCCCTGAACGCAGGTGGCCTAGTCCACAGGGTCATCTTCTCACTGGAAGCAGCAGCGGGACTCGGCAGCCCCCTGGGTGTCTGAGCAGCCTTTTAAGGGTCACACTGCTCACCTCCTGGTGTAAGGAGGGGCTAGAAAAGGTGCCCTAAACACCGTCTGCTTACCCATCCCTGACCTGATTATAGCAGCAAGTGGGGAATCCCACCCTGCTGTTGAAACAAACAAAAAAATGTACAAAAACTTCGGCAAAGCTGATTACACTCCCTGCCAAAAAAGAAGGAGCTTATCATTCTGGGTGACTTTAGTGCTATAGTAGGTTCAGACTACCAGACATGGCAGGGAATCCTTGGGAGGAATAGAATCAGAAACAGCAACAGCGACGGTCACATGCTACTGAAGACTTACTTGTGCCTCTCGTGACCTTCTCATCACCATCACCGTCTTCTGTTCACCTAAACACAACAAAACTTTGTGGATGCACCCTCACAACAAACACTGGCATTTGACAGACTATTGTCATTGTAATATTACTGTGTCAGAGACAGACAGGATGTGAGAGTAAAGAAGGCAATGTGTGGTACAGAGTGCTGGACTGATGGTAGACTTGTCCTCTCCAAGCTAAATATTCACATTCAACAAAAATGGCAGCCCCAAGACAAAATGACTACCGGAAGACTCAATGTCATTAGATCTGCAGGCTTCTCTGAGCCAGAGCAGTTTGTTTCCGACTTGGAGGGAAAGTTGAGCCAACACACTGTTGGCAAGAACAAAGCGGAGAAAAGAAGTGGGCAGCTGCCAGAGATCCGGTGTACAATACGGCATTCTCTCATCTGGGCCGGGAGACTCACAAACATGAAGACTGGCTTGATGAAAATGATGGGGAAATTCAGAAGCTGCGAAATGAAAAATGAGAATTCCATAGGGTTTACCAGCAGGAAAGTTCATCAAGCTCTAAGGCAGCATTTAATTACATCAAAAGAAAAGTACAAGCAGATGCAGGATTAGAGAGATGGAGGATTCTTGGCTCAGTGAGAAGGCAAATGAAATTCAGTTTTTTGCTGATAGTAACAATTCAAAGCACTTTTACGATGCCCTGAAGCCTATTTATGGGCCAAAGATTTATGGCGCATCTCAGCTCCTCAGTGCTGATGGAGCCACATTGATTAGTGATAAGGACATGATCCTGGAGAGAAGGGCCAAACACTTCCGTTGTGCTCTCAATAGACCAGCATCAATCAGTGCTGGAGCTCTTGGCCATTTACCTCAGGCTGAAGTCAATCCCTTTGTAGACAAATTCCCAATGGAAGAAGAGGTTTTGAATGCTGTTAGGTTCCTCTCCTGCGGCAAAGCACCTGGTGCTGATGCTATTCCATCCTAGATTTACAAGGGTGGGGGTCCATTGCTCATACAAAAGCTGGCTGAAATTTTCTGGGTTATAAGGCAAGAGGAGGTTATTGCTCAGGAGTTCAAGGACACCTCCATTGTCCATCTCTCTAAAGGTAAAGGAAATAGATGGTTCTGTGTCAATCCCGGGGGAGGGGGGTTCTCTATTAGTCATTGCTGGCAAGATTCTTACCAGAGTCCTCCATAATAGGCTGATCCTTCACCTGGAAGATGGTCATCTACCTGAGAGCCAGGGTGGCTTCAGAAAGGGCCAAGGAATCGTCAATATGGTGTTTGCTGCCCAACAACTCCAGGAGGAAAGCCAGGAGCAGAACAGAGGTCTGTACACAACATCTGTAGATCTGACCAAAGCCTTTGATACAGTCAGTCTCAAGGGCTTATGGAACATTATTCCAAAATTTGGGTGCCCAGAGAAGTTTCTCAGTTTTCTGTATCAGTTTCACGATGGCACGCTTGCCTGGGTGTTAGATAATGGATGATGCTCTCATGCTTGCCTAGTCACTAATGGAGTGAAATGGCATCAAGGTCAGCTACCACACTGATGGTAAATTCTTCAACTTGAAAAAGCTACAAGCCAAGACCAAAGTGGAGGGAGTGTTGGTGCACGATTTTCTGTTTGCGGATGATCATGCATTAAACGCAGCCTCTAAGGCTGAGGTGCAACAAAGTATGGATCGATTCTCTGCTGCTCGTGCTAATTTGGGCCTAACAATCACCAAGAAAACACAGGTGCTCCATCAGCCACCCATCACACCATCCATACGTGGAACCATCAGTTACAGCAAATGGAGAAGATTTGAATGCTGTGGATAAGTTCACTCACCTTGGCAGTGTACTTTCCAGAGATGTACACATTGACAATGAGGCTGACACATACACTTCCAGAGCTAGCTTGATGTTTGGGAGGCTCTGAAGGAAAGTATGGGAGAGAAGAGGTATTAGACTGAATGTCTACGGAGTCGTTGTGCTAACCTCATTGCTGTATGCCTGTGAAACCTGGACAGTCTACCAGGGCCACACCAGGAAACTGAATCACTTCCATCTGAATTGTCTTAGGAAGATTCTGAAGATCACCTGGCAGGATGAGGTACCAGACACTGAGGTCCTTACTTGAATTAAACTGCCAAGCATTCAAACTCCGCTTCAAAGAGCCCAACTCTGATGGGCTGGCCACACTGCTTGAATGCCAAATGTACACTTGCCAAAAAGACTATTTAATGGAGAACTCACACACGGCAAGCATTCACAGGGTGGTCAGAAAAATTGATACAAGGACACTCTCAAAGTCTCTCTCAAGAACTTTGGAATTGATTGTGTGACATGGGAGACCGTGGCACAGGACCACTCAGCATGGCATTCCCACATCAGAGAAGGTGCCGTGCTCTATGAGCAAAGCAGAATTGAGACAGCTCAAAGGAAACACAGGATGTGCAAGTTGGAGTGTCCACCTCAAATGTTCACACAGACTATTTGTGCTGAGCTGTGGTAGAGCATTCAGAGCTCATATTGGTCTGATCAGCCACAGTCAGATACATTAAAACTTGACTCTAGCATGGTGATGTCATTTTGGTTCTCTGAAAACAAAGGACAACAACGAACCAAGCAACCCTTTCTTCCTTCATCCTATCCTCTCCTTCTCTCCCTCTCTCCTTCCTTCTCACATCTGAACCTCTAACCATACCTATAAAATTAGAATATCATTCCTAGTTTACAGATGGCCCTTATAGAGACTAAGTGACTTAACCACACAACCAGTAAGAGAGATTGGTGGAACTTGAACTCAGACCTTTTGACTTACCATGCCATTCACTCTTTTGAGCATGCCACACTGGCTCTCATGTATTGGGTCTTTTCCAGACATAACTTCACAACCGTTTTGGACACTCTGTGTCAATTCATGTGAATTTCCCTTGCCCCATATCACAGTTGGGGAACAGGTCAGTGTCTGGCACATAGTAGGTGCTTAATAAATAGTCGTGATGATGATGATGATGATGATGATGCCACCCCTTTGCCTCTCTCAGCTTTGGTTTCTTCATCTGTAAAATGAGAGGGTTAGGTTGGCAGCAATGACCTCCAGCCTTTTTTGAACAATGACCAGTCTGATGAAGATGTTCCATTCTTCAGAATGTCTAAGAGGGAGAAAGTAGCTGAGCACAGGCACCTGGCTGATCAGAGCTGGTTTTCTTACCGAGTTCTCAAGACTCCTTTGGAAGCCAAGGATTCTCAAGCCTGGCCTCTGAGGTCACCCCAGGGCATTTAAAAAAACCTTTGTGGTTTCCATTTTCCTTACCTTCGATTCCTGACAAGGGAGGCTTCCAGCCTTCATCAAGGGTGGCTGGACTCTGAATCTCCTAAGCCTTCCTCTCCCATAGACCAAGACTCTTGGAGAGAGATGAACTCTTTGCCTATCATCGTGAATGGCCCGATGAATGGGAGATGCAGTGAGCATTAAGCACCTGCTGAATGCAAAGCCCCATGCTCTGTGCTGGGGACATAAGGATAAAAATGAAAAATAATTCCTGATTTCAAGGAATTTGCATTCTGTTATGGAGACACAAGGGATGCACAAATGAGTAAAAAGAAAGGAGTGTGAGGAGAGAAAGACAACTGAAGGAGTCTGGAAGACTTCCCATGAGGATGCCCTCTGAGCTGATCTCTGAAGGAGGCAGAGGCAGAGGGAGGGTATTCCATGCATGAGGCATTGCCTAAGCAAAGACACAGAGGAAGGACATAGCATCTCTAAGTTAGGGAATCTCTACGTATACAATTGGGCTAGAATAGACTGAGTAAAGGGGAGTTACGGAGAATTGATCTGTAAATGTGTGTGGGAGCTAGGTTGTGGAGAGTTTTAAATGCCAGGCAAGTCATAGTCTCCTTCTTGCCATGAGATGCTACTACCCTGACAGAGCTGCCCTGGCCTGTCAGTAAGTGATGAGCAGACGGCCCCCAGCCTCCAGAATGACTCATCTGTGGCTCCAGGTGGGGACAGATACCTGCTTTTATCTTAATGACTTATAAAGTTGAGGGTTCATCAAGGCCCCACCCTCTCCTTCCACCAAAGGAGAGAAGGCTAAGGTCAGTGCTGATTCAGAGGATGCTGTGGGAGGCTGAAAAGAGGCCGCGAGTTAGCACTGGAGAGTTTGGGCTTTAATCCTGGCTTGACTCTGGGCAAGTAGCTGCGTAGCCGGCTGATCCAGGGAATAAAGCACTTGACACTTACTGACTGTGTGTCCTTGGGCAAGTCACCTAACCTCTACTTGCCTCAATTTCCTCACCTGGAAAATGGGGATGATAAGAGCACTACCTCCCAGGGTTGTTGTAAGGTTCAAATGAGATCATATTCATAAAGCATTTAGCACCTGGCACATAGTAGGTGCTTAATAAATATTTGTGATGATGATGATGATGATGCCCCTTTACCTCTCTGGGCTTTGGTGTCTTCATCTGTAAAATGGGAGGGTTGGCTGGGCAGCAATGATCTCTAAAATCCTTTCCAGCTCTCTGCCCCGTCAGATAAATGCTGCTCTGTTTGTCTGAGGGGCTAGTTAAGCCAGCCCTCCCAACACAGGATCACCTTCCCGGGGATTCCTCACATTGGAGAAGAAGAATGGTTTTCCCCTTTGCTTGACCTTTGGGAAGACAGTTCATTACTCTTGCAAATGCCTTCATCTTTTCCTGATCCCTCATTTGTTGCTCCAAGTTCACCAGCTCATGTTTATTTAAAGCTAATGGGGGAAGGGGAGAGCGTGAATATTTTCTGTTAAAGGTGCGGAGGATCTGCAATGCGTGTCTGCAGAGCGCCACCCACATCGTTCCTTTTCTGGACATTTGGAATGAGAAAATTTCCCTCTTTAGTCCTCAATATCCCCAGGTGGAAAACCGAGAGGATTTACCAGTGAAGCACCAGCATTCCTAGATCTCTCCTGATGCCCCCACACCCCTTTGAGGTCTGTCAGAGCAGGCTCAGACTCAGCCCTTTTCAAGCATTTACAAGGATGTCTTCTGAGGTCCAGTTACTCACTTTTTAAATCCTTCCCTTCTCTCAGGTGGGAATGGATGGCATGAGTGCTAGTAATGGGGAATATGGGAAGGGAGAGAATAAGCACCTACTGTGTGCTGGGCACAGGGCTAAGAACTTTTTCCAAATTTGGTCTGATTTGGTTTTAATGGAGAGCTAGGTAGGAGCCCACTCATGCTGGAGGACAAGGAATAAATTTCATGGGGCAGACGGGCACAGTGTATAGCACCAGAGTCCAGGCCCTGGCCCTCCTTCCCTGGCCCTCCCAAGCACCACAGAAACCCTAAGACTAATGGGTCTCCTGGTGTCTCTCCCAGGGGCTCTGATGAGCTTACGAGCCCCTCAGCACCCCATGACCCAACCACTCCCTTTTAAGACACACACACACACACACACACACACACACACACACACTTTTCCTTACTAGTCATTGGGCCAAGCAAAACGTTCTTTCTTGGTCTTTTCTCCAAGAAAGAGAGAATGTTGATGAATGTGGCATCAACTAGTGAGATCTGGGATCCCCTGGTAAGGTGCCCCTGCCACCTTCTGATGGCTCCATCGGCCAGAAAGCTGCTGAGGCTGCAACTATCACAGGTGCATTATTATGCTTAATAAATGTATGTTGACTTGAACTGAATTGACTTGAATTAAATTTTGACCTTTAGCCCCCAGGTGGCTCTATATGTCACAGACTCAGTAGGCCTTTCACTATTGATAAATTTCTTTTCTTTATAAAAATGTATTTTGTTATTTGTAAAACAAAATGCTCACAAATGTTATTGTAGACTTGTTGAATGATGCCTAGAAATCTATCCAATTTATTTATCGATTTTGTCTCTCTGCCTGTCTCTTCTATCCATTCTTTTTTTCTTTCTCTTCCCTTCCTTCTTCCCTTCCTTTCTTTCTTCCTTCTTTCTTCCTTCTTTCTGTCTTTCTTTCTTTCTTTCTTTCTTCCTTCCTTCCTTTCTCTCTTTCTTCCTTCCTCCCTTCCTTTCTTTCTTCCTTCCTTCCTTCCTTTCCTTCCTTCTTTCCTTCCTTCCTTTCTTCCTTCCTTCCTTCCCTCCTTCCTTCCTTCTTTCCTTTCTTTCTTTCTTTTTCTTCCTTCCTTTCTTTCTTTCTTCTTCCTTCCTTTCTTTCTTTTTCTTTCTTTCTTTCTTCCATCCTTTCTTCCTTCCTTTCTTTCTATCCATCTATCCTTTCTGTCTGTATGGTGTCTATCTAACCACACATCCATCTTATATATATATATATATATATATATATATATATATATATATATATATATGTGTGTGTGTGTGTGTGTGTGTGTGTGTGTGTGTGTGTGTGTGTGTGTGTATATATATATACATATATATATATAAAATCTGTCTCTATCATATATGGCTACTTCCATCTGCCTGCCTTCTGGCATCTGTCTGTCTGTCTGTCTGTCTCTGTGCTCTCTTCCCCCTGTGTATTCCTGGTGAATGTTTGCAGGCTTTAGGTTCCAAGATCCCTGGGGCACATGTTACATTCAAGGCTACAAGCACTGTGCACAATATAACCCACCTCCAGTGTTTCTGTACAAATGCCATCTGTTTTCAGGCTTAGCCAAGCCCCTCCCCCTCTCTGGGCCTCAGTTCCTTTCCCTTTAGAATGAGGAGATTATAAGACATGACCTGGAGGCTCCCTGGAAGTTCCAGACCCCAAATCTTACTGCTAAGTTGAACATGAAGAGAAGTCTCCAACTGGAAATTTAGGTTAGATATCAGGAAGAAAATCTTAAGTATGATAAAAACTGTCCCAAAAGGAGGATGAGCTCTTGGGAGGTAGTGAGCTCCCAATCACTGGAGGTTGTCAAGCAGAGGTTGGAGGACCATTTGTGAGAGGTGTTATAGAAGCAACCCTTGTTCAAATCTGGGTTGGACCAGATGGCTTCACTCTAAGGTTCCTCTCAGGTCTGAGATACCAAGTTTCTGTAGCTGACGACAGGCCCCAGAGTCTATCTGTGGGGGACTCAGTGGTGCTTACTGGAGTGTCTGGGTTTTCTCATTTCATCCATGGGTTTTTAATCATCTCCATGGATTTTCTTTTTAATTCAAAGTCTGCCTCCAACCATCTTTAGACATAGGGACCATCCCCCTCACCCCCAGCCTTGACTTTGGCCCCTGAGGTCAGTGGCTAATGCAAACCTCTCAGCCCCACAATGTCCTCTCAGGTCTGGTCCTGTTCCGCCCCCCAAGACAAACCTTTAAAAACAAAATTGATGATATCCTGAGCGACAACCTTGAGCATAGGACCCTGGGAAACATCGAGTACAAAGATTCCCCTACGATCCATTAATTTTCCCCTAAAACTTTTCCTTCTGACACTGGAGTGTTAGATGCTTCCCTCTGAGTTTCTAATCCAAAGAATTTAATAAAATGTAGTTGTGTACAGACATACCCCCAAATCCTCAGTCCTTTGAGGTTTCCACTTGTAAAATAGCCTCGTGTAGTTAAGTGAGTTCACGTCTGGGGCAGGATGAGAGGACCCACAAAAAGCACTGTTTATGATCAACACCGACAACAAATATTAATATTAATAGCATTTATATTTCACCTTAAGGTCGTACAGCACTTTACATTCTCATAATAGTCTTGATGGAGCGCTACTGATGGACCCCTAAAAAGCCCTGCACTTTCCCACTGGCCCAGGTCCCTGGCATTCTCCTGGGGCACCCAGCCCTTCCCAGTTCCTTGCGTTGTAGCTTTGACCGTGCCCCCATTTCGAATTCTCTGTGACCTCTAACCTAGCCCAGCCCTTCACTGTCTGTTACTTTCAGGTCGCCCTGGCCACCTCTCACCCTTAATTCCATCTGGACCCCTTCTCACAGTCACCCCAGACTATCTGGCCACTCCTAGGTCACATCCAGATCTTCCCATAGTCCCACTGTATATAAGTGTCCATCTTGGCCCCATTAGATCACTCAGATTCTGTAAGAGTCTGGCCCATTTGTAAATACAAGCACCACAAAGGCTCAGATTCTTAAAATCTCACCCACCCAACCAATGTTTTAATAAATCTTGTCTCCGACTGAAAGAAGGCTTGGGTCAAATTCATTTGAGGCAGGACCTGCCTTGTTTGCCCTTGAATTTTGGGGTTCCCAGCACACCTAGACCTCAACAGTCTTACTCTAAAAGGATCCAGAGTCTCATCAATACAAGCAATGGCCCAGCATTGATCAAATTCACCTTACGGAGATAGAAGTCTCAGCCTTGAGGAAATCCCATCAGAAAACAAGGTTATCTACAGGCGACACAATTGGATGGAATTTTAAAAATGACACCAAGTAACAAGAATTCAATTGCTCTAGGCAGTCATCGCCCAGCCCAGCCACACAACAAAAAACAAAACAAAATATGTCTGCCCTCAAGGAGTTTACATTCTAGAGGAAGATAAAGCAAGTTAAGTAAATAAAAACCATATACAAAATCCTACAAACAGTTGGGAGGAGAGAGGTCTAACCACTGAGGGAAATGAGGAAGACCCTGGCCTTCATAGCTGGCCTGGGAACCGGCCAGGAATTCCGTGAGGTGCGCTTTAATAAGTGCCTGTTGACTTGACTTGGGTTGGAGGTTCTGACCATCCAAACAGGGTCACAATGGGTCTGTTGGAAGAGCAGCTGTAAAAAATCAGCCTTCAGAATAAAATCCCATCTCTGGGGGCGTTTTCCATGGGCTTCCGATGCTCCTGCTTCCTGTGGTATCTTGCCTTCTGGTAGAAAAACATGATGGTGATGGTGATGACGTTGAAGCACAGGATGAGGAACATGAGCCAGAAGGAGTATCGATATGTGTGAGTTGTGCTGCCATACGTATATCCTTGCATTAAGTAAAGCGTAGAGCTCAGCACTAGTGACAGGCGGTTGGCCTGCGTGTTCGCGGCAAACAGGATCATGGCCACCAGGACAAAGGCCACTGGAAGGGAGAAGAGAAGGACATACACATCTGAGAACTTGATTAATTATTTCAACTTCAGGGGAAAGTAAAGAGGCATTCACGCAGAATCCATGCCACAGTGCATCATCCAAACTGGCCCAGAAGAGACCACACCTGGGAGGAGCTTCCCAAAACCACGGTTCTCGCACGAGGCCCAGTCCAGCCTTGTTACCACTATCTCTGAGAACAGAAATCAATTAACACAAACCATTACCTCAGAAAAGGGCTGAGTCAAGCAACTTCCCCATGGCTCCACCCACCACGCCAATGCTCCTTTCCCTGGCCAACATTCTCCTGTGTCTGTCACCTCTTCCTTAAAAGATAAGCTGCTGGAGGGCAGGAATGATCTCCACCCTAGCACTGCACCATTAGCTTAAAAGCTTTTAGTCCATTCATTCATTCAGTGGGAATGGATTGTGTCTGAGAGGGGGAGTGCTGGGTGGAAAGACAATGGAATTCTATTAGCTTGGCTACTCTGATTAACTCACCTTTATCAACCAATCAACCAAGCATTTATTAAACTCAGTCCCTGTGCTAGGTACTAGGGATGCAAAGGCAGAAGTGAGACAGCCCTAGCTCTCAAGAAGCAAATAAATGAAGTGGGCGGAAGATGATGATGATGATGATGATGATGATGATGATGATGATGATGATGATGATGATTGTGTGTATGAAGAGAGGGGGGAGTGGATTCCAGGTGTGAAGCACAGCCTGTGCAAAAGCTCATAGGTGGGACATAGTGAAGAGGACAAGCAATGAGACAATGGCTACACCATTGAGCTCAACAAGGGGAGTGCTCTATAATAAAGTTAGACAGGTAGTTTGGTAACAAGTTAGGAATGCAGAACAGAGACATTTTTATTTGGTCTTAGAGATAATAAGGAGCTACTGTTTCTATAATAAGGCCTTTCTCTTTCCCATGTCTCTCAGTATGAGTTTGGTATGTTTTTGTTTTCAAAATAAACTCAATCAAAGACTTTTCTTTTTGCAAGAGACAATTATGGAGATCTCGTCCCCTTAGCTTGAATCCTCCCTAGTACCAAGAAACATAGTTAAACTAAAGCACAGTGACCTCATCTGAAAATGGATAGACATAGGGGACGGAGCCAAGATGGCAGTGGAAAGCAGGGACTTGCGTGAGCTCCCACCCAGGTCTGAACAAATTCTAGAACTGCAGAACCCACGAAATAGCAGAGAAAAGCAGGGCTCCCGCTCAGGACAGCCTGGATGGTCACGGGGTAAGGTCTATCGCATGGAACTGGGAGCAGAGCAGAGCCCAGCATAAGCCGCACCTGGACCAACCAGACCAGGAGCTGGGCAGAACAGGCCCTAGCACCCTGAATCAATGAGCTGTGGCAGTTACCAGACTTCTCAACCCACAAAAACCAAAGACGACAGAGAAGGTTAGTGGGAAAAAAACTGCAGGGACAGAGTGAAAGAAGTTTGCAGTTTGGCCACTGTGGGGGCAGCAGAGGTGATGCAGCTCTGAGGCTGCTTACAGAGCTACAGCTGCAGTTGCTTCTGGCCCTAAGCTGACCTGGTGGGAGGAATCAAGTGGTGGATCTGAGTGGGAGTGCAGAGCCAGCTTAGATCTGAGTCTGGTCTGGGTTGGTGGTTCTTGGGGGAGGAGTAGCACTGGTGTGGCAGAGCTTGCTGTGTAGAAATAGCTCTGAAAACAACAGCACAGCCCCTCAAGCTTGGGACAAAGTACTCTGTACTCTACAAGCAGTCATACCCTGACAAACTCAAGGGTCAAGTAAGTTGGCTGGAAACATGGCCAGGCAGCAAAAACAGACTCCAATTCAGACTCAGACTTTGGAATCTTTCTTTGGTGACAAAGAAGACCAAAACATACAGCCAGAAGAAGTCAACAAAGTCAAAGAGCCTACATCAAAAGACTCCAAGAAAAAAAGGCCATGGAAGAGCTCAAAAAGGATTTGGAAAAGCAAGTTAGAGAAGTAGAGGAAAAATTGGGAAGAGAAATGAGAAGGATGCGAGAAAACCATGAAAAACAAGTTAATGACTGGCTAAAGGAGACCTAAAAAAATACTGAAGAAAATAACACCTTAAAGAATAGAGTAACTCAAATGGAAAAAGAGCTCCAAAAAGCCAATGAGGAGAAGAATGCCTTGAAAGGCAGAATTACCCAGATGGAAAAGGAGGTCCAAAAGAGCACTGAAGAAAATACTACTTTAAAAATTAGACCAGAGCAAGTGGAAGCTGGTGACTTTATGAGAAATCAAGATATTATAAAACAGAACCAAAAGAATGAAAAAATGGAAGATAATGTGAAATATCTCATGGAAAAACCACTGACCTGGAAAATAGATCCAGGAGAGATAATTTAAAAATTATTGGATTACCTGAAAGCCATGATCAAAAAAAAGAGCCTAGATATCATCTTTCAAGAAATTATCAAGGAAAACTGCCCTGATATTCTAGAGCCAGAGGGTAAAATAGAAATTGAAAGAATCTACCAATCGCCTCCTGAAAAAGATCCCAAAAAGAAAACTCCTAAGAATACTGTTTCCAGATTCCAGAGCTCCCAGATCAAGGAGAAAATACTGCAAGCAGCCAGAAAGAATTAATTTGAGTATTATGGATACACAATCAGGATAACACAAGATCTAGCAGCTTCTACATTAAGGGATCGAAGGGCTTGGAATATGATATTCCACAGGTCAATGGAGCTGGGATTGAAACCAAGAATCACCTACCCAGCAAAACTGAGTATCATGCTCCACGGAAAAATATGGATTTTCAATAAAATAGAGGACTTACAAGTTTCCTCAGTGAAAAGACCAGAGCTGAATAGAAAATTTGACTTTCAAACACAAAAATCAAGAGAAGCATGAAAAGGTAAACAAGAAAGAGAAATCATAAGGGACTTACTAAAGTTGAACTGTTTTGTTTACATTTCTACATGGAAAGATGATGTGTGTAATTCATGAGACCTCAGTATTAGGGTAGCTGAAGGGAATAGACACACACAGATACACACACACACACACACATATATATACAGAGGGCACAGGGTGAGTTGAATATGAAGGGATGATATCTAAAAAAATAATATCAAATTAAGGGATGAGAGAGGAACATATTGAGAGAGGGAGAAAGGGAGAGATAGAATGGGGTAAATTATCTCACATAAAAGTGGCAAGAAAAAGCAGTTCTATAGGAAGGGAAGAGGGGGCAGGTGAGGGGGAATGAGTGAATCTTGCTCTCATCAGAACTGACCTGAGGGAATAACATACACACTCAACTGGGCATCTTACCCCACAGGAAAGAAGGAGGAAGGAGATAAAAGGGGGGGGGATGATAGAAGGGAGGGCAGATATGGGGAGGAGGTAATCAAAAACAAACACTTTTGAAAAGGGACAGGGTCAAGGGAGAAAATTGAATAAAGAAGGATGGGATAGGAAGGAGCAAAATATAGTTAGTCTTTCACAACATAAGTATTGTGGAAGGGTTTTACATAATGATATGCATGTGGCCTATGTTGAATTGCTTGCCTTCTTAGGGAGGGTGGGTGGGGAGGGAAGAGGGGAGAGAATTTGGAACTCAAAGTTTTAAAACAGATGTTCAAAAAAAAGTTTTTGCATGCAACTAGGAAATAAGATATACAGGCAATGGGGCATAGAAATGTATCTTGCCCTACAAGAAAGTAAGGGAAAAGGGGATGGGGGAGAGTGGGGTGACAGAAGGGAGGGCTTACTGGGGAATGGGGCAACCAGAATATATGCCATTTTGGAGTGGGGGGGAGGGTAGAAATGGGGAGAAAATTTGTAATTCAAACTCTTGTGAAAATCAATGCTGAAAACTAAAAATATTAAATTAATTAAATTTGAAAAAGAAAGAAAGAAAAGAAAATGGATAGACATTTGGATGGACATCCTGCCCTCGTGGTCCAGTCATCCAAGCACAAGGAGGGATGAGCATCATTCTCTGGGGCCATGACTGGTGTTCCAGGTGCTCAGGATGGGGCTTCCTTTTTAGAGTCACCTTTTCTATTACACTGAGGCTATCCTTGGGCAGCTTTTAATTTTGGTGCTTTTTATCTCCTCCTGTATCAGTTCGTGCAAATCTTCCCATGTTTCTCTGAATTTCTCATTTGCCTCATTTCTTGACACATGATAATATTACATTACGTTGATACACTGCCAGTTTTTCATCTATCCCCTCAAATGATGGCCCTTCCCACTTTGTTTCTTGGTCTTTGCTACTGAAAAAAAAGTGCCTCATTTCTTTCTTTCTTTGACCCTGTTGAAATCTATACCCAGCAACAGAATTGATTGATTAAAAGATACAAAAAGTTTGATCCTTTTTCTTGGAAAAATCATGAATTGATATCCAGAATACTAGAAACAATTCACAGCTCTACCAGCAGAGTGTCCATCTCTACACACACCCTCCGTGGACTAATTCCACTTTTTGTCAACCTTGGCTATTTGCAAGATATACGGACAAGCTTCTGAGTTGTTTTAATTTTATTTTTCTTTTTATTGGTGGTTTGGAGCATCTTTCAAATGGTTTTTATAGTTCACAATTTTTTAAAAAGCTGTTTATATTACTTTGATCAATGCAAGATCAACAAATGACCTTAACCTCTCAGAGCCTCAGGGAAATATTGAAGACCATAATAATGCAGAGAGGACTTTTCTGTTTTGGGGATCCTCAGTCTCCTGAAACAGCAGCCTACTCTGCTCCCCCCACCCCCACATAAAAAAAAAAAAACAACAGAAAAAGTGTGGCTCTCCAGAGCCTACACACATGCATTTAAAGGTAATAGGTTATGCCCAATGACCGTTAGTGATGCGTCGGGCTAGGCAGCCTCGGAGGTCACTTACTACCCAGATTCTGGAATTCTGTGACTTGACTGGAGTAGATGTTCAGGACAACGGGCACCTAGAGGCCTTCTCCACATGATCCCTCATTCGAGGGAGGTAGTGTGTGGCTGACAATCCCCTATAATGCCACCATCAGGCTTTCAATGACATGGTTTGCTTTCTTAATCATTTGCCCTTTACAGAAACCCTTTTCTTCTGACACTCATTAAGAGGAATTCAAACCTTAATTACCCTTCATTATGCCCTTGTGAAAGTTTTTGTAAAGACTGAGTCACAAAAAGGTAAAAGGCACACAGGTTTAAAAGATATAAAAAGTAAGCCTCCATGGCCTCGTCTTTGCTTTGAACTCTGGGCCAGAAAGAAGGCTCAATGCCTGCCTCGCTCCCAGCTGCTGGAGTGAAAGCGCGGTCCGGAGGCACAGGCCTCTGTGTGGCCCAGGAGCAATGGGACTGAGTGACCTGGGCCCAGGCTCTCCACCAGCCTTAGATCCTGGCCTACCATCAGCCCCACTCTTCTGTCTAAAGGGGACGCCTTCAGTCACAACGTCGATGCCTGGTGCTTAGAGGCACATGACGCGTTCATGGAGAGCTTTACACATATGGCCTTGTTTGACTCTCTTACCAACCCTATAAGTTAGGAGCTATTTATTATACGTATTGTACAGGTGAGGAGACTGAGGCTTATGGTGGTTTAAATCACTCGTCTGTAGTAACACAACAGGTTATGTGTCAGAGGCAGGATTTGAACCCAAGTCTCCCGGAGTCCCCTCTATCCACATCATGGCGCCTTCTTCCCTTTGGCTTCTGGTCCATCCATTGTCCCTCTTGTATCTGACTCAGAGAAGCAAGCACAAGATGGAGAACTCAGCGCCTGGCACACAGTAAGGGCTTACTAGTTGCTTCATCTACTCTATAAAAGCTTTGTGCACAGGATCATTTGGGGGATGGAAGGCCCAGGACAAGCATGCCTCTGTAAATGCAGGAGTGAATGAGGAACATCAGTGAGCACTTACTCTGGGTCATACTCCATCCCTGCCCTCAAGAGGCTTACATTCTGCTGAGAGTAGACAAGACTGACCAGGAGAGCGATGACAAGGACAGATATTTTGGTCTGGGAAGTCACTCTGAGGGATGGCAGATCCATAAGGGAGGTGACTGACACTTGCTTCCCTCCAGTGGCAAGGGTTGGGGGATGGGGGAGGAGCATTTATTGATAAGAATTCCCTGAGTTCTAAGAGATACAAAGCAGTGGAAAGGGGTGCGGTGGAAGTTGAAATAGTCCTGGCAGGTGGCTGGCTGGATGGGGGAACAGAACTAAGCTGGGGTGAAGACTGGGCCACACCCCTCACCAAAGCAATGGCTCAGACCTTTGCTTCCAAAACAAGATGCATCGAACTCCCCAGGGCCTGGTCTTTGGAAGCCTGGGGATCATCAACCCTCCTCTTGGAGACTGAGGGGAGAGGCAAGGAGGTGCCAGGAAATGACGCCAAAAGAAAAACTCGGTGAACTGAGCGATGAGAAAGCAAATTCTGTGGTGATGACCATGATGACAATGAATTATGTAATAATTATATGATAATAATAATAACAGGCATTTCTCTTGTGCTTCAGGTTGGCAGATTCCTGTGCATGTTATCTCTACATTTGTTATGGGGGCAGCTAGGGAGCTTCACATTTCACAGAGCCCTGGGACTGGAACCAGGAAGACCTGAGTTCAAGTTCAGCCTCAGACACTAACTGTGTGTCATTGGATAATCATTTAACCTCTGTTTGCCTTAGCTTCCTCAGTTATAAAGGGGGGATGATACAGCACCTGCCTCTCAAGGTAGCTGTGAGGATCAGATGAAGTGTTTGTAAAATGCTCAGCAAAGTTCTGAGCACACAGCAGACATTTAATAAATGCGTATTTCCTTCCTTATCTCCTTTGATCCTTACAACAAGCGCGGGAGGGAAGAGTTCTAACCCAGGACTTAGAACCCGTATTCTTTTCACATAATTCCAATACACATATACATACACACCTTTATTGTCAAATTATGTCTGTTTCCCCATTGTTTGAACCCTGAGTCAGTTTGATTTATAGTTGTAAGAATACAATGGTGGGGGGGGAGGGAGAGACAGTCAGACAGAGACAGAGAGACAGTGAGAGAGAAATGGATCTGATATTCAGGGGCAAAGAGAGACAGAGACAGACAGATATAGAGACAGAGAAGAGGCAGAAGCACCTTATGTGGAGATCAATTTCTTCACTTACCATTTAGTCCATTCCAAATGAAAACACTGGTGGGGCCGAGCCACGTCTGGTAGGGATTGCTGACGCTGTTGAAGAATGTTAACCCAGAACTCAGCAAGGATGTGAACAAACTCAAGAACAGAAGGACAATGACCGCTGTGTGGAGACTTTTCTGAGAGGAGTTTGACAATATCGTTAACACTGAAAAACAAAATGGCGGACATACGTTTAGATGGCGAAGACTCCTGACATCAATCTTATAATCAAGTGTTGGTTGGTTTATTTTCCCATAGAGCTTTAAAGTCATTCAGTACAACTCCCTCACTTTACAGGATAGGAGATGGAGGCCCAGAAGGGAAGTGAATTGCCCAAGTCACTTGTAAGACCTTGAAATCCTCGACAGAGGCCAAGACACTGACCCTAAACTACACTGGTCTGGAATGACACCCACCACCAGATCCATCGGAGAAATAACATTGAGATTCTACAGGCAAATGGCAGCCACATTAATCAGGGCCTGTGCCCCGGGTGCTCTTCGAGGTCCTAGGGTACATTCACTGCCCATACTTTGCCCTCGACAAGCTTGTAACCTAATGGAAGGAAAGACGCAGACATAAATAACCAGGGGAAGGGAAGAGAGGGAAGAGGATAGAATTGATATGGCACCTACTACCTACTATGTGCCAGGCACTGGGCTAAGCGCTTCACAAAGATGGCCTCTTTTCTCTTCACAACATCCCTGAGAGAAGGGGCCGTTGTTATCCCTTTTCCACCTTGGGCACTTTCAGCATCCTCAGCAAGAAAACAGGGATTAAAGATCCTCCTCCATTCCAAGGCTTGTTGGGAAAACCCCACAGGAGCCTGAGCTATTGTTAAAGGACGTTCCCCCCGGTCAAGGTCTTACTTGTTGCTTAAGAAGATTTCAGATCCCCAGGCCCGCTCCTAAGACTTAAGAATGGAGGGCCCTTGGCCAAAAATGGAGCCCGGGGAAAGGGCTGGTCCGAAGCGTCTTGGCCCGCAGTCTATTGCCACTCTCCACCGTCTTTAAAGCGAAAAGGATGAAGGGAGAAAAGCTGCCTATGTACATCTATCGGCTTCGAGTCCATAGGGAATCGATGTTAGTAGAAGGAAGGGCAGTGGTGACACTCAGAAATTCACAGGAGATCAAATTCATGCTAGAAAGAAAAGCCAGGTCCACAGGGACTCTCTACACCATTCCCAGAACACAGCAGCGAGGCAGCAACAACAACAAATAATAACAGTAATGACGGGGATCTGTACGGTGCCTTAAAAGCCCTTTACAAATACCTCCTCCTATGATCCTCACAGCAATAACCCTGGGAGGGGGGGAGGAGCTGGTATTATCCCCATTTTGGAGACAAACAGAAGTGACTTGGCCCGGGTCACACAGCTAGGGAATATCGGAGGCTGGATCCAAACTGAAGTATCTGCTGCTCTTCCTCTGTGGTGCTCCTCCTTATTAGAGCCCAGCAAGCAAAGATCAAGGGGCCACTGATCAGGTGGGCTGCAGGTGGCCTTCCTGCTCAGGACCCGATCAGACCCCGGTCAGGCCTCTGAGGTCCCTCATCCTCTGAGACTCTCTGAATTCTGTCAGAAGAGAGAATCAGTATAAAG
Source organism: Trichosurus vulpecula (assembly GCF_011100635.1). Classification (NCBI taxonomy): domain Eukaryota; kingdom Metazoa; phylum Chordata; class Mammalia; order Diprotodontia; family Phalangeridae; genus Trichosurus; species Trichosurus vulpecula. The sequence continues at coordinate 8,058,090 of NC_050580.1, read as the reverse complement.
GAGAGACGAAAGCAAAGTCCTCCAGGATGTCTGGGCAAGGGGAGGGCCCTTCCACCTGAGAGGGGGCCAAGGGAGGTTTTCCACAGGCGGTGCCACCTTCAAGGGTCCATTCTAAGTTCAGGATTCAGAAGGAACAAACGTGCAGAAACAAGCACCAACGGGGACCAGGATGGGGAACAGAGAGAATCCTCTCATCTGGCCCTTGGGCTCTCCTTCTAGCAGCCTCACCCTCCCACCCAGCCTTCCTTTACAAGGTAAAATCGATGCAGTCCCAAGGTGCATGTCACAAATGCCCAACAACACAACCAGACCCCATTTTGGCATTTTGTCCAAAGGCCACTGCTGTTTGGTTTCTGCTACTGGGCTTCAATGCCAGGGAATCCACCGCATGTGAAGATCTTCTGGGAAACCTATAATCAAAGAGGCCAAACGCAGTCTTGGACAAGGGATCAGAGTTGTTTAAAGACATCAGACACCATGGACACGCCTGACAGCTTCGGCTTCTTCACTGAGAAGGGGATCTGTCGGCACCTGAGGCAGCCTGCTCCATTCTGGGACAGCCCTCCAACAAACCTCAATTTGCCTGTTTGCATCTTGCACCTCTAGGTCCAAGCAGAGGAAGACTCATCCCTCCTCCCACTGACAGCCTTTCAAATACTTAGAGAATGCTCTTGTGTGTCCCCAGAGCCTTCTTTTCTCCAGGATAAACACCTCCCTCCCTGGTTCCCCCTCCAACCAATCTAAAATGATAGGAGAGGAATGATAGACAGCCCAATTGCTGGCCATTTGTATACACAGAAGATTAAAAAATGCAAGTGAGGCCTCTGCTGTGTTCCAGGACAGAATCTGCAGAGGACTGCTGGGAGCCTGTGGCCATTAATCACTGGGGATAAGGAAGTGTGGATGGGTTGAGCCCAGCCTGCATCCATCAGAGAACCAAGTCTCCTGGATGACAGCAGGAGTCTCATTGAGACTCCCTGGGGAGGGGTGCTTCCATTCAAAGGCTGCTGCTTTTACCCATTCAACTCTGTCTGCATCTGGTTTCTCCTGAAGCATAGTGTGCAGGCATGGTTTTGTGGAACCAGGAGTAAGGTCCTCCCTCCTCCCCCATATCAGCCAGATGCCACCTCCCTGGCCCAGGACACGTGGAGTTGACGCAGAGAAGCAGCACAGACAGGCACAACTTCCTCACCACGTGCAAGATACAGAAAGTTTTATGGTCACCCAGGCTTCTGCTTCATCAAGGGAAGGGCACCTGAGGCTGACACCCTCGATGTCCTTTGCTCCCTGGTTATCAGAGATCAGCAATGGAACAGGCCGGTCTTAAGATACCCCCAGGAGGGTCCTGACATAGGGGAGTGAGAGAAGGGCCAACCCGGGAGTCGGGAGCCTTAGTCTGAAACCCTGCACTGTGGGGTCTTGGGCAAACCATAGAATTTCCCAGTGGCCCCAGACAATAACTAAGGGAAGAAAGGTTATCTGCCTCAGAGTAGGGTTTCCAGAAAAAGACTACCTTATACAGGCACCAATGAAACCACAGAAAACGAGACAAACAGAAACCAAAAAAGCAGGCAAATAAATAAAAGCAGCCCAATAATCTTGAGTCAAGAAGTTTATAATGGATAATAATGCTGGATTTGGAGTCAAGGGACCTGGCAGGGGCAGCTGGTAGGGGTGGGGAGGGATGAAACAACTATATTCCTCTACATGAGGAACTGGTATGTGTGACTGTGAGAAGGGACCTTGCTTCCCTGGCTCTCCATTTCCCCATCTGTCAAATTAAGATACAACCCTTGCTCTACCTTCTTCACAGGATGGTGGCAAGAAAAGGGCTTTGCCACCTTGAAACCTCACTGCCAGTATGAATTTTGGCACTTACAGAGGAATCTTAGGGTAGTGGAAAGAGCGCTAGAGTCACCAGAACCAGGTTAGAATTTCATCGTTTCTACTTACTGACTATACACCTCTGGGCACAGCCCTTCTTAGGGACATCGAAGTGGCTCAGGGGATAGAGAACCTGGCCTGGAATCAGGAAGACACCTTCCTGAGTTCAAATTCAGCCTCAGACACTTACTAGCAGTGTGACCCTGGGCAAGTCACTTACTTCTGTCTGCCTCAGTTTGCTCATCTGTAAAATGAGCTGGAGAAGGAAATGACAAACCCCTCCAGTATCTTTGCCAAGAAAACCCCAAATGGGGTCATGAAGAGGCAGATATGACTAAAAGCAACTGAACAGCATGGTCCTTCCTCCCCCCAGGACTCAGCTGCTTCTGTAAAATGATGAAGGGAGGTTGGCCCAGGCCCCTTCCAGCTCCAGCCCCAGGATTTATTAAGACAAGATCCACTCACCTGCCATTTTTGGCTCCCATCTCTTGTTCTGAGCAACTTGGATGCCTCCCCATGTCCCAGTGATTTTGTACATATTGTGTATGTCTTTATCTGTAAACATGCTGTCTCTTCCCGGTAGAAGTAAGCTGCTAGAGGTCGGGGTGGCCTTGGTCTTGTCTTTGCAGCTTCAGCACAGTGTCAGGCACAGGGTAGGCACTTAATAAAGGCTTGTTAGACTGAACTGATTGAATGTGAAAACTCAACAAAAATGATTCTGGAAGTCAGGAAGCATTAGAAAAGTCTGATGGCCAGAAACACCCACCAGCTGCCAACAAAATCAGCAAATCTAGTTCATCTTTTTTTCCTTAAGAGGACACACATTTGTGCAGGGACCCCCCAGCCTGGCACTAAGAACTGCCCCTTTGGCCATTAGAAATGAGCGGGTCAAGCTGCTTCTTCCTCTGTGGAGGTCCTAACTGTAGGAAGCAGTACCCTGCTGCAAGAAGATGAGATGCCAGTGGCAGCATGGGCAGGGAGCACTGCCCATCATTGGGGCAGTGAGTAGGGAATTTGGAGGTGGGTTCTATTGAGACTGCTCTGCCCTTCTCTGAGTCTGTTTCTTTCTCAGTCAAATGAGGATCATGCCATGTGTTGTCAGAGATGTGCAAATATATTTAATAAGCAGCTCTCCAGGGGGGAAAATATGCCCATGACATATTAATTAAGCTTTTTTGTTGTTACTGTTTCTGTTGTTCAGTCATTTTGGTTGTGTCCGACTCTCTACGACCCCATGTGGGGTTTTCTTGACAGAGACACTAGAATGGTTTGCCATTTCCTTCTCCAGCTCATTTGACAGATACGGAAACTGAGGCAAACAGGATCACACAGCTGGTAAGTATCGGAGGCTGGATTTGAACTTGGATCTCCCTGACTTCAGGCCTGGCACTCTGTCCACTGCACCATCTCGATGACTTAAGTAAATTTCTGTTGCTGGGCTTCACTGCCAGAGAATCCATGACAAGTGAAGATGTTCTGGGAAACCTATAACCTGTGTTGTCCACATTTTCCCGGTCACATTCTTCAGTCCAGACAATCAACAAAGCAATAAATCATTCCCTGATTTGTGGTCTGCCCATTTTCAAGGTGTAAATGCTCACGCTAAAAATTTAACAATCAACTCTCTCCTGAGCCAGTCTGAGCTGGTCCCAGCAGGGTTGTCCTGAGGCTTAAATGAAATAACGAATGAGAAGCACAGTGCACGTCTCAATGGGCTCTATCTAGGTCAGTTATCAAAATTAAAACAATAACTAACGCAAAAGTAGGGTCCTTTGACAACATTGAATTAGCAACAAATTTACTTTTTATACATTTGCTTCAATTCGATGATGATTTATTGAACAACCCTCTATCGCTGGGCACCAAGCACTGTGCAAGGCCCTCGAGGATAATGAAATTGATGTCGTCCCTGTCCTCAAGCAGCTTCCATTCTACTGGCCAGAAACAATTGCCTCATAACCTCAGTTCCCGAACTGCAGCTTCCTGAATGGCAGCTTCCTCATCCCATAAAATCAGGGGTTCTCATCCCAGATCCCTCTGGCTATATCATATGAAGACTTAGGAACCCCTTCTCTGAGGTATAGAATAAAATTCACAAGATGACCAAGGTAACCAATTATATTCTCAGTCTCAGAATACATAAAAAAACAAGTTCTCACCCCCAAGTTAAGAACCCCTGGCCTAGGTCATCTTGGAATTCTTGTGGTTGGATGCCCAGAGACAAGCATCCTATATGACAAGAACCAGTAATAGCAGCACATTCATAGAGACAGAGCCTGGATCTGTGATGCATCTCATTATTGGGCTACTCCCAGGTGAAGACGGTCCCTCTACCAATGCAAGCTGGCACCTTCTCAGCAACTTCCAGGCTTAAAGTTGTCTAGATCACAGAAAGGCTCAGGAACGTGCTTAGGGTTCCACAGACAACTGGCTCTCTGTCCACTCTTACACAATGAGGAAGCACCTTAGAACATGTGAAGTGATGCACACATAGGATTCCATGATCTCTAGAACTTGTGGACTCCTCGTTCGTATTTCCAGCTTCAGGCCCCACCCCACATCCCTGCTTCTCAGGAGAAAGAAGCTACCGTGTCATGGAAAATGAACTGGATTTGAAATCAGAGAACCTTGATTTGAAGCTTGGCTCAGACATTTATACCAGTCAGTGACCCTGGGCAAGTCACTTAATCTCTTAATCTCTATGAGCTTCAGAGTCCTCGCCTGTAAAATAAGGGGGCTAAATGATTTCTGAGATTCCCTTCAGCTCTAAATCTGTGCCTAATATGCAGCCCTTCCATCCCAGCTGTTGGCTGGGCTGCGGCTTCCTCAGGGAATTCAAATGAGGTAAGATTTGTGAAATTGCTTGGCATAGCACCTGGTATGTAACAGTAGGTGCTGTATAAATGCTAGAAGTGGTAGTGGTGGTGGTGGTAGTGGTGGTGGTAGTGGTGGTGGTGGTGGTGGTGGTGGTAGTGGTGGTGGTGGTGGTAGTGGTGGTGGTGGTGGTGGTGGTGGTGGTGGTAGTGGTGGTGGTGGTGGTGGTGGTGGTGGTAGTAGCAGTAGTAGCAGCTGCAGTAGTGTAGTAACGGTAGTGATGCCAGGGTAGTGGTACTTGTTCTCCACGTTCCTCAGGCAGACTATTTCACATGCAGTCAAGCTGCATTTAAATGACTTTAAACCAAATTATTCAGTGCCCAGTACAAAGCTTTACACTTCCTAGGCACTCGATACATGTCAAGTTCAATTGAACCATATCCAAAAAATCAGTCCAATTAGCTGTCTGGCATTATGTAGACACAATAGTTGGCTTGTCAGCCAGTTGATACACACCTCACTACACGGACAGAAAACATATCAATATGAATTTCCCAAACAGTGGAACTCCCATGAGATCTGGGGTCAGAGGACATTTGTTCAAATTCCAGTTCTGTGTGACATTGAGAAACTCCCTTCACCCCAAGCCTCAGTTTCTTCATCTGTAAAATCTCTACTCAGTTCCCATGACATCCTCCTCCCCTCCACCTCCACTACACAAAGAGATGGCCAGACCCTTGGCTTTGCTGTCAACCACGAGTGCACTCACTGCCGCCTCTGCCACCAAGAAGCAATGAAGTAGGGATCCACTCTGCTGGTTGTGCTAATTTTGGCTTAACAATTAACACCAAAAACACAGGTGCTCATCAGCCAGCACCACACCATCCAGACGTGGAACCAGTGGTTACCACAAACAGAGAAATTCTGAATGCTGCGGATAAGTTCCCTTACCTTGGCAATATGCTTTCCAGAGATGTACACATTGATAATGAGGTTGGTGCATGCATTGCCAGAGCTAGCTCAGTGTTTGTGGGAGAGAAGAGGTGTTAGACTGACTACCAAACAGAAGGTCCACTGAGCCTTTGTGCTGACCTCATTGGATGCCTGAGAAACCTGGACAGTCTGACAGCACTGGGCCAGGAAACTGAATCACTTGCATTTGAATTGACTTAGGAAGTTTCTAAAGATCACCTGGCAGGTGCCAGATGCTGACATTCTTTCTCCAACTAAACCACCAAGCACTCAAACTCTACTACAAAGAGCACAGTTCTGACAAGCTGGCTACATTGTTTGAATGTCCAGATGTACACTTGCCAAAGAGACCATTTTATGGAGAACTCACACATGGCAAGCGTTCATAGGGTGGTCAGAAAAAGCAATACAGGTACGTTCTCAAGGACTCTCTGAAGAACTTCGGAATTGATTATGTGACCTGGGAGACGCTGGCACAGGACCACTCAGCATGGCGTGCCCGCATCAGAGAAGGTGTTATGTTCTATGAGCAAAGCAGAATTGAAGTAGCTCAAAAGAAACGCAAGATGAGCAAATTTAGAGACTTCATCCCAAATTTCACGTGAACTATTTGTGCCTGTGGTAGAACATTCCAAGCTCATATTGATCTGATCAGCCACAGCTGGACACACTGAGACTCAATTTTAATGTAGTGATGTCATTTCAATCCTCTTTGAGAACGAAGGACAACAACCACTCAGAAGTGTTCCACTTTCGTTTTCATGAATTCTTGAATTCCTTTCTATGATCACGATTCTTTATCAGTCCACCTTTCTTTCCTTCTACCTGATCACTCCTTACCCTTTTCTTCATCCTCACCATGACCTCCAACCCCTCCATTCCTCAGGTCTTTCCCAGGCTATCGCTCCTGCAGTGGCTACCCTCTCCTTCCTTCCCTATCTTAAGGCCTTGGGGAATCAGCTCAACTCTACCCAATTCTCCACTCTCAAGTACCTTACCCCCTTTTCTGACTAATGGTCAAACTTGCCAACCCCCAGCTGGGCAACTCCCCCTGTCTGATTCCTTCATTCCTATTGACATACTACTGAACAGACCTGAAGAAAATCACAAAGCCATCCTGACTGGGATTCCTATCAATTTACGTTACATAATCTCCATAAAGCCCTCACCATGGCAAGGCAATCTTTAATACCTCCCTAATCCATCCCTGACCCCGTTCACCCCAGCTGTTTTTCTAGATTCTTCCATTCTTCCTCAAACCTCTCACGACTTCTCCTCCCCTCCCCCTCTCAGCTAAGGACTTCAACTCATACTTCACCCAAAGAAATAAGGCCATTTGGTGAAAGGTCCCTCTTTCCTGCTCATCCTCATCTCGCATCACTCAGGTGTCTTCTGGCACTACGTCCTCCTTAAACCCCTTAAACATCCTCAAACTCACATGAAGAATGGCCCTTTGCTTTGCGAAAGCAAACCCCTCTTTTTACACCCTTTGTGCCATTCCATCTTGCTTCCAGAGCAGACTGCCTCTTCTATCAGTCCCATTCTGTCACTAAATTTTATCTTTCTCTGTCTAGTGAATGTTTTCCTGCTGCGTATAAACTTGCCCATGTCACCACCATCTTTAAAAAATCCTCACTTGATCTGTCTTTCCCTGCTAAAGTCCTCTATCTCATTTCCTCTTCCCTAGATGCTGCTATCTCCACTCCTCACTTAATTCTACACCCTTTGCAATCTGGCTTCCAGCCTCATCATTCAGCTGAAACTACCCTCTCCAAAGTTACTAATTATCTCTTAATTGCCAGATCTCCCGGCTGTTTCTTAAACCTGATACTTCTTTACCTTTCTGCAGCATTGGCCACTGTGGATCACCCTCTTTTCCTTGAATACTCTCTCCTCTCTAGGTTTCATGATACTGTTCTCTTGGGGTTCTCCTCCTAACTGTCTAACTGCTTCTTCACATTCTTCTTTGATGGATTTTCAGCTAGGTCATGCCCATCAATCCTAGTGATCTTCCAAGGCTTTGTCTTGGGAACTTGTCTAGATACTGTCTTACTTGGTGATCATGTTATCAGCTCCCATTCATCACAGATGAATCTCAGACTTATATAGCCAGTCCCAACTTCCCTCTTAAGCTCTCATTTTGCTTCACCAAGTATTCCTTGGTCATCTGAAACTGGATTCATCTCAGACTGGATGTCCTTAGACACCTCAAACCCAATATAATAGTAACAGAACTTTTTCTCTTTCCCTCAAGCTCTCCTGTCTCCCCAACTTCCCTATTACTATGGTGGACATGCCATCCTCTCAGTCACTCAAGCTCTCACCTAGGGGTCATCTTTGACTCCTTCCTCTAACCACTCATACCTAGTCTTTGGCCAAGGGTGATTATTTCTGCCCTCACCACATTTCCCACATGCCTGCCTTCCTTTCTCTCAACTCACTCTGCTGCCACCTTGCTTAGGGCTCTCTTATCAATGGACAGATTGTGCAATAGTTGCTGTTTGGTCTCTTTGCCTCAAGGTTCTCTTCACTCCAGTCCATCCTCCACTCAGCTGTCAGAATGATCTTCCTAAAGCACAGCTCTGACCAAGTCACCACCACACACATTCCCATTGAATAAATGTCAGTGACTCCCCATCATCTCCAGGATCAAATATAAAATCCTTTGGTATTCAAAGCCCATCATAACCTGGTCCCATCCTTCCTCCCCAGTCTTCTTATACATTTCTCCCCTCCAACTATTTTCTCATCTAGTGACAATGGCATCCTTGATGCTCCTTGAACAAGAACCTTCATCTCTCAACTCTGAGTATTTTTATTGGCTGTCCCTCATGCCTGGAATTCTCTCCCTCCTCACCTTTACCTCCCAGCTTCTCTGAATTCCTTCAAGGCTCAGCCAGAGTCTAACCTTCCGCAAAAAGCCTTTCCTGATCCCTCCTACTGCCAGTCCCTCCCCTCTGCTGACTTATTTACACTTTTTCCTGTATCTATATTGTCTGTACATAATTGTTTGCATGTTGTCTCCCCCACTTAGAGTGTGAACTCCTTGAAGGCAGAAGCTGTCTTTTACCTTTCTTTACCTAGCACAGTGCCTGGTACATAGTAGGTCCTTAATAAATGCTTGTTGACTGTCCATTTCAATTCCAAACCTATGATCCTGTCCTCCTACAATGTTCCTTCCGTGCCTAAAGAGCACAGCCTCTCCACACATTAGGAGGTGACCAAACAAAATAGCTGGCAGCCACCCTTCTTGTGATGAGTGTCTTTGTACTCAGCCTGACTGCTCCTTGTACAATAGACACTGACTCTCCCCAAATCATATCAAAAACCTTTCCAGGTAAGACCAGTAAGGGCTTGTGTTCTAAGCTCAGTATCCCCTGTACACTGCCATGGGGAACCCAAGGAATACGCTTAATAATTCAGGAAAAAAAGATGTTCTGCTCTCATTGGAGGCTCTCAAGTGTTTGAGACTACATTTCCAAGAAATCCACATAATAGGTGTTCAATCAAGATTCTTTGGATGGAAGAGTGAATCATGAGGAGCCATTACAAATTCCTTAATTGGCTGAGTGTTTTAAACAGAAAACAAAGCCCCAAATACCCCCAGGTGCTTTATCTGAACAGAAGTGGAAGCATTCATTCATTAGAATGTTTCTAAATATTTAGCTGTTTGGGAAAGTACAGGCGTGAATATCTGGGGAACATTTAAAAATGGTATTAAAGTTTTTATCTGGATGACTGAAGTTTGAGGCTGTGTCTATGCTAACCTCCTAGATGAAATATTGGTAATTACATGTATTAATAATAACAATAAAATAGCACACATCTATACAGCACCGTAAAGTCTCCAACGTGACTTACATGAGTTATTTCATTTGGTACTGAAGGCACTGGTGGAAGAACAGGAGAACCGACTCCAAGATGAATTGATTTTCATCAATCTAATGGATTCGTTAAGTTAGCTGATTAGATTATTTGGGGATTTTATGAACATAACTTGAACCATTTCTTTCTGCTGCTTGGTCTCATAGCCAACAGGCTCATTGGGACCAAACTCATTGACAGCACACTTGTAGGCAGAATTTGGCAGAAATCCTTATTTTTCAGCAAACAGAAGTTTACATTCAGGCTGCCGGAGACCGAAAAGGTGAGCTTCTGAAACGATGCTGTCGCTGGCATCACTGAAGATCATTAGCAATGTATGATAATCATAATAATGAAAATAATGATTAATAATGCCAGCTGCCACTAAGGCTCAGAAGATATTTTATAGAATGATTCTTTCCACAGCCCTGGGGGAGGGGGTTATTTCTCCAGTTTACAGGTAAAAGACATGAATCACTCATAGCAGCACCAAGACTGGATTCAAGACCAGCCTTTCTATTCTTTCCTATTTATTTTTTTTAACTTTTACTGCTGTCTTTTGTATTCCCACCACCTTCATTTCCCAATATATCTCTGTCTGCCCTTCCCGACCATCCACCTTGGTGACAGAATGAAAGAGAAAGAACAGTAGGTCCGTAAACAGTGGACCCCGGAATCAGAGTGACAGCAGTTTGGAGATCGTCGGAGCCAATCACCTCATTTTGCAGAAGAGGAAACTGAGTCCCAAAGACATGATGTGACCTACTCCACGTCATACTGTGTCTGACAGTTTATGCAATATCCCATACCTGAAGCCTCCACCCCTGCCCCAAAGTGAAGGACAGGTGCTTTCTCCTCCTTACTCCAGAACCAGGGTTGGTTCTTATAATTACACTTTTATCAAACCCATGTTTTCTAGCCCCAAATCCTTGTTGTTTTCAATTTATCACAGCACCAATGGAGAAGGTGAATCAGAAGAGTGGGAAGAGCTCTGGGCCAAGTCAGAAAGCTCTAGGTGTGCATTTCAGCTCTATTTTCTGTGGGAACCGGACAAGGCCTCAGTTTCCTCATTTGAACAATAGGCAAGGGGAAGAGGGATTGGACTTCAAGGTCTGCCATTCTATGATTCAATGATAGCTAGAAAACCCATCAAAGGACACTTCCAGGAGAATCCTAATCTTTCTAGATTACATGGGATGCATGTTCACTCACCCTGGAAACCTTCCATTTGCCTTAAACCAACTGAGCACGTGCCTCCTTGTTTTCCTTTTAATTCTTTAGAGACAGTCAATGATAGAAGAGTCTCATGAAGAGTTCATACTCTTTACCACTATTTCTTAAAACCATTCTAAGACTAAGAGCCTGTGGTAAGGATGGTCCCTGGGGCCCAGGGCTTTGGTGGACCCAGAAAAACTGGATGGGCCTTGGGGAGATGGGCAGCTGGTCAGAAGGGACTGGTGCTAAAAACAACATGGCCCTAGGCACATATGTGCATAATCCCCACCCATTACTACTGAGGCAAAGTCAGTTAAGCATTTATTTAGCGTTTACTTTGTGCCAGGTAATATGCTAAACAGTGAGGACACAAAGAAAGAGAATAATAGTCCCTGTTTTACCTTCTTTCTAATGGGAAAGACAACACAGACACACACAGCTAGGCACTGTGAAGACGCAGAGAGGATTGTGCATAATAGTCTCACAGTCAGAAGGAACCTCCGAGGCCAGAGGCCAGCCAACAGCTGAGCACAAACTGTCTCTACAATGTCACAGGAGGGTCTCTGCTTGAAACCCTCCTGTGATGGGGAGCCTGCTACCTTCTAAGGCAGCCCCTTGCATTCTCAGCTGGTTCCCATTATCAACAGGGCAGTTGTAAATGGTATCATGCTATCAGTACTGATTTGTTAGGTGCCTGGCTGCCCTGCACAGGTGCTGTCTCACATGGCCAGAGTTCCCCTGGAGCCTCTGGCTCCAGCCCCAAAATAAAGCCAAACCTAAAAAATCAGGACAGGATTTTGAACCAGTCTTATTTCAGTCTAAAAAGAACAAGGAAATACTAAGGGTCTTGTGTTAGATAATTCCTGGGAAGCCTGTGGTTCTTGCCTGTCCTGGAAACATCTGCTCCTAAGCCAGAAACCCCACAAGCAGCACATAAACTTTAGTTCAGGGGAGATGCTTTCTGGATAGATGGCCTGGCTGTTTGGAAGGCCAGTTTTTAAAGCATAGACGTAAACCCCATGACTCTGTACACATTGTTAATATAGTTTTAATGACTCTCCAAACCTATAGCCAAGAGTTAGACCCTGGCCTCTGATCATTACACTGTGACTAAATATTACAGAGAGAGCAGAGGCAGTCGTGCATACTTTAGGAATGGTTCATCGATTCCAATATCTAGGTAAAGTCCGCTTCAATGGCTGGTTACTGTGCTTTCTTTGTCTAGCACAAGCCAGACCTGTTTTCTAATCCTCCCAGTTTAAACAATGAGAGAGGATTTCAGCAAATATAAGGGATTTCAATTTTGAAAATCTTACAGATAAATAAACAATCTGTCATATACCAACCATTCAAAATGTCAGAGGCAAAAGGGCCCCAGAGCCTAATTTCTGCCCAAGGATGATGCTCCTGTGGAGCAGACCCAGAGCAGAGCACCATCCAATCTCCAACTTTGATGGGATTCTTTTACAATGTACATTCTGTAGGATTTAATTGACAAGCCAAGGGAAGTTAAGATGTTTTAGAGGGCTAGCATCTGGATGACGCCTGTAATCATCTTGGAATTGCTTTTGCCCCATGTATACTGCCTCATCTACCTTTCTCAGCCCACCCAGTCCAGCCACATCTATGAAATCTATTGGAAGTTTTACCTTCAAAGGCCAGGTCTGGTTGTCCCAGCCCTGAACTCATGTCTTGGATGCTCACACCACGGAATAATCCATAGGTGATAAGGATACTTCCATTGGAAAATCTGTTGTCGCTGAATTCAATCTTCCCAGTGACCCACTGGGGGATAGCCAGAACAACACATACAGTCACCAGGGCCCCCAGGCTGGTCAAAAAGCCCGACAAGAACATCAGCGTCTTTCGAGTTGTTGGCATTTTGTCTGAAGGGAAGGGAGTTTCCCAAGTCGGAGGGTCGTCTTTTCTAGCTCTTGGTCTCTAGCCTCCTCGGGGATGCCCTGTGTTTTCAGGTGGCTGACTTAGGCTGAAAATGGAAAACCCAGCCCTTAAGGAAAAAACTGACAGCAGCGAACTTTGTCCCATGAGTACTGGTCATAAAGGGTTGATGTTGCTGTACTTTGGTCCCCAGAAAGAGGTTGCTACAGCTACAAGCAGGCAGTGATAATGAAGGTAGGTGGCTATTGCTCCCACTTCCTCATGGCTGATTAATCTATTACTGCCTTGCCAGATGCTACATAGCCAAGTTCATTCCTGCCATGACAGGCCAGGGGGGAGAGTTATGAAATGAGTTAGGAAAGGACCAACCTGCAGAGAGCTCACAGACCTTGTGGCTACAGTGAAAGGATGTGGATATCCCAGTGACACTCATATTCTGAAAGGCCTGTTCTGGCCAAGGAGTTGCCCCTTCGGAAGGGTTTTACCCATTCAGAAAAGAAACTTCTGGAACATGTGGCTGCATGCCAACATCCCCAGGCTTTGTGGGTGCACCATCTACCATCTCAAAGTGCAATCCATCCAGGCATTCATAGTTCATGAGATCACAGGATCTCAGATGTAGGCGCAGAAGGGACTTTTAAGGGCATTCTGTTCAGCCACTTTATTTTATAGATGAAGAGATGAAGAGCAGAGTGGGCACAGGACCATGGAAGGGGGAAGGGGACAGAAAGAAGGAAGAAGAAGGGGAAGGGGAGGGGGAGGGAGAGAAGGAGAGACAGGCTGATGAAATCTCAGGCCCAGTCAGCCACAAAGCCTTTATTAAGTGCCCAGTAGGTGCCAGGCACTATTTCAGGCCCAGAATTTATAAAAGCATGCAAAGAAATACACAGCCGCCTCCATATCCACCTAGACGGATACACAGTGGAAGCTGGTTTTCCACATTTTGCTATTTTGAATAAACTCCCAAGCATTTCTGTTTATACACAGTCCAGTATTTACACAGTTTGACTATAATTAAAGACTGTTTTGGTAAAAAGGTGACCTTAAGATTTCCCTGACATTCCCATACAGAGGCCCTGTTTTGTTTTTTTTTTAACCCAAATGCCATTCTCGGTCCATTCATGCTTCAGGGCTCCTAGCCAAGCTATGAAATCCCAGCTCTGTTTCCTTCTGGGGAGTCTCAGTTGGTTAACCAAGTCCTTCATTTCTGGGTGGCACCTAAAGGCCCCATCTCCACTATAATGCCAGCCTTTTCTTTTCTACTAGAGAAAACAGAGAACAAGCTGTCAGGCAAAGACTAGCCCAGTAACGCATCATGGAGCCTATGGGAACGGAACCATTCCACAGTCAGCCTGCAGATTAAGGCCATGGTGAGAGACAAGAAACTCAGCTTAGTCTCTGCCAGGAACTGAAGGAGTCTGTGTAGCCCTTCCAGCAGAGTGGGGGGTGGGGGGGGGGGAAGAATGAAGGTTGCCAAGGAGGCAACCTTTGGAGAAAAGGTTTAATTTTCAAAAGAGGAAAATGTTAGCCTCCCTGTGGACTTTGAAATGGGCTGAAGCCAACCATGCTGGGAGCTACAGTGTTAAACCATGGATCTTTCAAGGGGATCCACATCAGAGTTTAAGCTTCAAGACATTGAAGGTGGGGACTGCATTTCCCTTACCTCTGAGAAAAATACGCTCGTGACATCATTTACCCGGGTAAATAAAACGGACACCAGGCCACGCGTTTGAAGAAAGATCCCAATGCCTTTCAGATAAAACTCCGCGGGGCCATGCGGTATGCTGATTAAAGACCTCAATGATTTTATTTCATTGCATGCCTTTCAAGGTGGCAGAATTCAAATCGTTGAGTATTCACTCATGTTTACTTTCACCAAAGATTTAAGCAATCACAATGCATCAGACAGCTGTGAGGATGACAGGGGAAATGGCCTGGGATACGGTGTAGGGACAAGACCTGGGCCCTGCCCTCGATCAGCATCAGCTAAACTCTTATAGTAGTCCTTATCTCTGGAAAATGTTCGGTTTAGAAGGCTGGAGGAGCCTTGGGGGAGCAGAGAACATTCTGTGCTTGCATTAGCGGAGAAGGTCATTTGACAGATGAGGAAACAGGAAGAGAAGGAACCACACCTACTGTCCTAGTCACCCAGAAAGGAAGGTGCAAAGACAGGCTTCAGACTCAGCCGAGAGGCTCCATCAGAGCCTCACATGCGACATCCCCAAGTCTCAGAGTCATTGGTTAACCTCAGCCATCATCTGGTCTGTCCAATGAGTCCTTGGCCTAGCATCTCTAGTCATCAGGCTTTACCTGAAGATGTCCAGAGAAGGGGAATCCTCCAACTTGGAGAAAGTGGAAGGGAGGGAAAAGAGGGAACAAGTGTTTATTAAACACCTACTATGTGCTGAGCAATGTGTTAAGCATGTTACATATACCTCATTGGATTCTCACAGCTACCCTGGGAGGGAGGTACTATTACTCCATTTTCAATTGGGGAAACTGAGGCACAGAAGTTAAGTAACTTCCCCAGGGTCCCAAAGCTGGGAAGTGCCTAAGGCTGGATTTGAATTCAGGTCTTCCTGACTCCTATACTAGCACTTTGTGCTCTGTGGTGCCAGTCCAGTTGCCAGGGGCAGCTTATTCCACTTTTCAGAGTATTCCATAGGCTTCTAGAGCTCCACATGGGGAGGCTGCACTCTGAGGCCCAACCAGACCCCACCAGACCCACCAGAGACCACCAGCAGGGGAATTTGCCCAACGGTCATCCAAAACAGCAGTGTTGGGATTTCCAACCAGGTTTTCAGCTTCTAAGTTTAGAGCTACTTCTGGGCTAAAGAGTAGCATCTCCAGGTGGGATGTGCACCTGCGACCATTTTTAAACAGACAAAATCCAGTTACAATGACCCTCCAGGACGTCTTGCTGCTCCTCTCCATCTCCAGACTCTGGGCATTTGCCCTGGCTGTGCCCCCTGCCTAGAATGCCCTCCCTCTGTATCTCCATCTCCTGGCTTTTTTCAAATCTCATCTAAACTCCTGCCTTCTACAGGAAGCCTTTTCTGATCCCCCTAAATATTAATGCCTTCCTTCTGCTGGTAATCTCCCGTTTCTCCTTTAAATGACTTATTTGTATATAATTAGTTATGCGTAGTTTCCTGCTTTAGACTGGAAGTTCATTGAGAACAAAGACTATCTTTGTTTTTCTTTGTGTCAGCAGAGCTTGGCACAATGCCTGGCACTTAGTAGGCACTTAATTAATTTTGTTGACTTGACTTGACTTGACAGACATTAAAAAATCACAAAGGAGAATAAATCATCCAAATACAACTTCTGACACTACATAGCTCACCATCGCTCGCTAACCACTTGGCTTCCCAGTTTGTATAGTTCTGCTTGTTCGTTGGTCGGCAGGCTGCCTCTGCCTTCACCCAGGTCTCTGCCATCCACAGCCACATCCGTTCTAACCATCAGGCTTGGTAATAGGCACAGCTGTGAAACCTCAAGCTGGTTTGTTGCGTGCAGCCGGTGGCCCAATGGAGAAAGCATTGGGTCTGGAGTCAGAAAGACCTGTGTTCAAATCCAGCCTCAGACACCTAATAGCTGTGTGACCCTAGGCAGAAGACTCATCAACCTTCTCTGCCTCAGTTTCCCCAACTGTGAAATAGTGCCTTCTTCTCAGGGTTGATGTGAGGCTCAGATGAGGTAAAGTTTGGAAGGTGGTGAGAACATAGTAGGTACTTAATGAACGATTGTTTCCTTTCTTCCCTTTTACCTCCTCTTCTGCCCCTCCCCCCCAAGAGCTCCTGACCCTCATCCATTTATCCACCCCTCCATCCAACCCACCCCAACCACAGCAAAATCTGCTTTTAGGAAAGGATCTCATTTCAGCCATTTACACGTCCATAAGAATAAATGTATCAAAATGTCACCTGCCTCTGGAAGGCTACTCATTTTAAAGCCCCTTCCAGGGTCAGTGGTGGGTTTCCCCAGACCTCTTGGATTCTACTGGGCAGGTATGTGTGTTGGGGGAGGGGGAAGGCCACCCAACACCCTATGCTCAGAGCTTTTCTTGCTCCTCCTTCTTTTACATTCCAAGCACATCAGACTCAGAAGACCTGAATTCCAGTCTCAGTTCTCATGCACCCATTCCACCAAGTCTTCACGTGCTCGGGGTAGACACCCCTTAATTCACCGAAGGGTTTGAGACCCCTCGGTTACCCTCCTCCTGGTTTAGCTTGTCTGCCGAAATGGCTTACTGGGGTGTGGCTGCTGTGCCTGCTCCAGCTTCTTGGAACCTCAGGTGAGAGTTGGGTGAACATGGACACCAAAGGTGGATGAGCAGCCCTCACCCCAGAGGGGCCAGGCCTCCCTGAACATCCCATGCACCCAGATTCTAGGTCCAGGGCTCTCAGCTCTAGGTTAAATGATACTATGAACACAAGGACACTGGAAACCTGGCCCCTTCTCCCTCCCTTCACTGTCCCCACAGACGTAGCAGCTATGCCCAGAGTGAAATGCAAATATTTAATCTTGTGAATTTATGTTTCTGCACATTTTTTTAAAAATCTGACTTCCTGCATTTCTCTCCTTGAAGGGAAGGCCTTCTGGGGTGTGGACACAAGCCAAGCGGTGGGAACCTCCGGAAGAGAAGGAGGGAGAGAAAGAAGGTGGCCCTGCTCAGAAAGTAATAAGAAAAGAGGCTGAGGGCTAGGAGGAGAGGGATGGAAGGCCTCTTCAATCTCACTGCATCCAGCTTGGGTCCTTGAGCAAGGGAGTGACTTAAGAGAGTGTTTTTGAGAGAGATATTTGAGTTATTTGCCAAAGTGGGGGTGGGGCTGTGGGGCTTATCTCTAAGACAACCACACCTGCCTGCCTCATCCCTCCGAAGTTCTCTCTTGGCTCTTCAGGGCCATATTTTTCAGGCCTTTCCAAATCTCTGTGACCCCATTTGGGGTTTTCTTAGCAAAGATACTGGAGTGGTTTGTCATTTCCTTCTGAAGCTACATTTTATAGGAAATTGAGGCAAAAAGGTTGAGTCACTTGCCCAGGGTCTCACAGCTGGTAAGTGTCTGAGGCCAAATTCGAACTCAGGTCTTCCAGACTCCGGGCCAGGTGCTCTATCCACTGAGCCACCTAGCTGCCTCCTGACAGTTAAAACCAAAATAAAGGACTCTCCACGGCTGCTGCTGGGGCCTGAGCCATTGGGAGATGCCGGGCCATCCCCTTCCTCTCCAGCCCCACCCCCATCATCACAGGGCTGTGGTAGCCATCCCATGGGCAGAGACCAGAAAGAGCCCCTGACTTCCTCTCTCCCTTTTTTGGCCTGAGTGGGACAGAGGGAGGCAGAGCTGGAACGCCCTCCACCCCTGGGTCTCCCCTGCCTTGCTGGTCTTCCAGATTTCCCTGTTACTGGTCCAGCATCAGCTCCCAACCCCTCCTCCCTCCCAGCCAGCCTTGGCAGTTCCTCTAGGTCCCTTCTCCCCACTCACTCATCCACCGCCCTCAGTCAGACCTCCTTCCCCTCTCATCTTGACTCACTACAGCCTCTGCATTGGTCTCACTTTATCTTTTCATCAGATCAGCAAGTGAGACACCATTATTATTCTCATTTACTAATTCATCGTGTTCCAAGGTCTCACGACTCACCTGCCTGGATTTGACTCCAGGTCTTCCTGACCCCTAGGGGCAGCTAGGTGGTGGTAGTAGGCAGAGTACCAGAGCTGGAGTTAGGAAGACTCATCTTCCAGACTTCAAATCCAGTCTCAGACACTTACTAGCTGGGTGACCCTGGGCAAGTCACTTCAACCTGTTTGCCTCAGTTTCTTCATTTGTAAAAGCAGCTGGGGAAGGAAATAGCAAACCACCCCAGTAACTTTGCCAAGAAAACCCCAAATGGGGTCACGAAGCCTCAGACACTACTGAAAACAACTAAACAACACATTTCCGGACTCTAGCTCTGCACACACTACACAATTAGCTAGCTGGGAAGAGCCAGACTTGTCAGGTCTCTTGATTCTGCTCCATGCCTCTCTTTCTTCTACACCACAGGGTTCTAGGGACAAGCGTTTGGCAAAGCTAACTCAGTCCCTACCTCCCATCTCCAGGCATGTTCCCGGTATTCTTAATGAGCCTAGACAATGTTCTCTTAATGAGCCTAGGCAATGATTACCTTCTAAATGTCAGCTGCACGTTAAAGCCAAGGCCTTGGCAGCCTTGCCACAGGACAAGCATGTAATAAGGGGATGGAATCCTCCATCCCTACAAGCTGAAAATGGTTCTTCTTTATAGTAACTAAGATTAAATGTTCCTGGAAAAGCAAAACCTGCCTCCCAAGAGATGAACTCAATGGACGTAAACAAATTATTCTCAAACGAAAAAATGCCTGCTAGCAGTGACCACAAGAAAAAAAGTGTTCCAAGTAATTTCTCCAAGAGAAATGTAAATTAATGTGACTGAGAGGTTTTACCACATACCCATTAAATTGACAAAAATGATAAAAAAAAGTTTTTTTTCTTCTTTTTGGGTTTTGTTTCTTCTTTCTCATGATTCATTCCATTGGTTATAGTTCTTCTTTACAACTTGACTATTTGTGTAAACAAGTTTAATGCAAAGGTATATGTAGAACATATATCGGACCCCATGCCATCTTGGGAGGGAGGGGGAACAGGGGAGGGAGGCAGGTGAAGAAAATTTGGAGCTCAAAAACTTGTGGAACTGAGTGTCGTAAACTAAAAATAAAAAAATCGATTTTTTTTTTAAATGAAGAGGTATTGGAGGAACTGGGGGAAGCCAGGCATACTAATACACTGTTGGTAGAACTGAGAACAACCATCCAAGAAAACAATGTGGAATTATAAGAGAAATGTCCCTGGGCTGTTCATATCTTTTGCTGCAGAAATCCTATTACTGAGGATATAGGCTAAGAAGATCAAAGACAGAAAGAAAAGGTTCCTTATAGACCAAATTATTCATAGTAGCCCTTTGTATGGTAGAAAAGAAAAAGAAACTTAAGTGGGTTCCCATGAATTAGGAAATGGGTGAACAAAGTATGATACATGGCTTTAATATGATATCAATACATGATCAGAGACGATGAACATGAAGAATCCAGAGAAACCCTTTGTTCTGAACTGATACAGAGGAAAATAAGCAGAAGCTAGAGAAAAACCTCCATCTCCCGCCTCCAGGACTTTCCTCAGCCCTTCCCAGGGCCTGCCATGCATTCCTTCCTTATGGCTGCCTCTTAAAGACTCTTTCTCTTTGAAGATGGAACCCAGGCACCATCTTCTACAAGCTCACTGGGAGTATGGATGGCTTCATTCTCTGTACTTAGGACAGCTCTCATCCCACTTTTAACACTGATTAGCCACATCTCTGAGCTCAGCTTTCTGAAAGGAAAGTGCTTGGTTATTGTAGAAATGTGAATTCCTAGTCTCTGTCAATATTCCAATGGATGGAGGATTCCCTTGATGTGTGTGTAGCACCCCCTCTGAGCCATTCCCCCAGCTCCCACTCACAGATGTGGGTCAAGTCCTCAGACAGCCCAGCCTTGGGTTCTAGGACACTTTGTGGGTCAGTTCTCTTAATGCTGTCCTATACTAGGTCCCATTGACTAGCTGGCTTCATTAACATTCAGCAAGTTTAGCTCGATGGCGTTCAGCATAGTCATTTCCTAAGATGGCATGGTAAAAATAATCACTATAAGTATTCTTCACATAGATTTGCGAGTCGTACACTCCCCAATGCACCGGGGGTCTAGAGAAAAAGCGGGCTCCATCTTAGAGTACCATGGTAACAAAGGCAGCTCCTAACAGCTGCTGCCAGAGGGCCTCAAAGTCCTTTCACTAAGTCTTTACCCAGCTCACCTTGAGTGCAGCCAAGTCAACAAGCACTTATTAAGCACTTACTGTGTGTTGGGCACTGCACTAAACAACAGAAGTCAAAGACAGTCCACCCTCTCATGGAGCGCCCACTCTAATGGGGGGTCACCCCAGGATGACTCCAGAAGCCAAGACAAACAGGATGCCATGGAGGGGGTTCAGAGGGAGACCCTGGCATGAAGGAGGAGAAGGGAGGGTTTTAGGGGAGGCTGGAAGGAAGCCTGGAGGTGGAGCTGAAGAGGAAGGGCATGCCTTGAAGCTCCTCCTCTCTCAGGTGAAGACTGTCTCTCTGTCATCAAGTCTTTCTGATGTTTGGGTGTGTTTTTCACAAACTCTCTTGAATCGGTAGACGGGGGTGTCTCCCACTCTGCTGCCAAACGTCATGGCCAATCGGGGATTAGGAGGAGAGAAATGGGCAGCTGGGTGGGGCCATAGTGCATAGAGAGCTGGGCCTGGAGTCAGGAAGACCTGAGTTCAAATGTGGCTTCAGACACTTACTATCTGTGTGACCCTGGGCAAGTCACTTCACCCTGTTTGCCTCAGTTTCCTCATCTGTCAAATGAGCCAGGAAAGGAAATGGCAAAGCACTCCAGTATGTTTGTCCAGAAAACCCCAAATGGAGTCAGGAAGAGTCAGACATGATTGAAATGACTGAACAACAACAAAAAGAGAGAAATCTCCTCCTTCCCTCCTTCCTTCCTTCCTTCCTTCCTTCCTTCTTTGCCAGA
This sequence comes from Trichosurus vulpecula, assembly GCF_011100635.1. NCBI lineage: Eukaryota > Metazoa > Chordata > Mammalia > Diprotodontia > Phalangeridae > Trichosurus > Trichosurus vulpecula. The sequence continues at coordinate 8,036,837 of NC_050580.1, read as the reverse complement.
AGGCCTTTCTTCCACAAAGTGCTCCCAACTTTGGTCTGGGACTATGGGAATTCCTGCAAGACTTAGCTATTAGCCCCATGGCTAATCTTTTTGCTCATCTGGTCTATGGGTCCTTTCTTGACTCCATCAGAGAGGTCTTCAGTACCTCATAAAGGTGTCACCTATGGCTGAATTTTTAAATAAACACCCCATTAAAAAGCTATGATTCTATTATAGGTGTGCTGGCCTGGGGGGTTGGCCAAAGACCAACCTTCTTCCAGAGGCAGTCATTGCAGCTACATGGGTACAGATCTCAAAGACAACCACAGACCTGAAGGGACCTTGGCATCCCGACCTGTGGCAGAACCTTCTGAGCTCGTATTGGTCTGATCAGCCACAGCCAGACACACTGTGCCTTGACCCCAGCATTGTGAAGTCATTTTGGTCCTCTTCAGAATGAAAGAACAACCAAGCAATGGGTTCTTCCTGAACAACAATCCTGCACATCTGGCCAATGGCCATGCAGCTTCTGGTCAAGCCACCACTTCTCCAGAAAGCTCCTTCTACTTCACTGGGAGAAAGTCTTTTCTTATAATGAGCCTCAATTGGCTTGTTTTCTTTTGATTTTCTCTAAATGCTCCTGGTTCTGCCCTTTTAGACCAGGCAGATGTGACAGGCCCACCCAAGATGTAAAGTCAACTTCCATATCAATCAGTCAAGTATTTATTAAGTACCCAGTATATGCCAGGCAGAGTACTGGGTGCTTCGGATACACAAAAGTAAACCTCTCTGTCCACTGAGAGCTTGTGGTCTAGCCAAGGAAACTATAGGTGTCTGATTTGAACTCAGGTCTTCCTAACTCCAGGCCAGGCACTCTATCCACTGTGCCACCTAAAGTTGCCTGAGTTTTTTTTACATGCAATTTTAAAATAATTTTTAATTTTTGTTATTTCAAACCTGACAGACATTAAAACATGAACATTTTCATATACAAAGAACAAGAAAAACAAAGTATTGAAAATAAAATGGAGAATCTCTGTTATGTTCAACTTCTTTTTTGAAAGGGAGGGGAAGCAAGAGAGAAGTATTTATGATGCAAGGTACTGTTCTAAGAGCTCCACAAATCATTGGATTTAAAATATGTGATGAATACAAGTAAATTTCAAAGCAGTCTTATTTGTCCATGTCTGCCTCCAAACTTCTACGCATTTTTAAAGCATTTCAATGGCCCTCTTTTTTTCTTAGCATCATATCCCTAGCCTTCCTCCTCTTCCCTCACTTTTTTAAAGCACACCTTCCTTTGTTTAAAACCAGTAAGCAAATCCACACTTTTGGCATATCTGACCATGTCTAGTCAACCACCTTTCCATCAGAAGATGGGCAGTGGGCTTCATCAGTGGTCCTCTAGAGCTGTGCTTGGTTATTGAATGGATCAGAGTCCTTGCATCTTTCAAAGCTAGTTTGCTTTCTCATGTTGTTCTCTTGGTTCTACTCACTCCATTCTGCATCAGTTCACTAAAATCTTCCCAGATTTCTCTGAATCCACCCTTTTTTGCTGGTTCTTAAGGCCTAGTAATATCTTTCCCTCTCATGGTAAAAACTAACCCACTTTCTTTAATGATCAGGCATGTCCTTAATGATGTCTCCTCCTGGTAATGAGTTCTTGCTGGTAATAAGCTTTTTTTCACCTGACACAGACCTCTCTGTTGGCTTTCAGGTCACCCACAGGCCTGGTCCTTCTGGAGTCTTGGTGCTCCATGGTGCCAAGCCATAGAGTGTGACCTGAAGAATAACAGTGTTTGAAGAGATGAGCTTTGATTGGCCAGAGAGGCTTGCCTTCATTGAAATCACTGTGCAGTTTCCCAAAGGCAGTTCAGCCTTCTCTTTTCCACTTATTCAATTCTGAATTCAGCTCCGTTTCTATCCTCAGTGTCTGTCCAGAATCTATGAACTGATGGACCACCTCTATGGGCATCCACCCCATGTCAGTCTGGACAATGGGCATTTTTTTCATCCACTTGGACACATATGTGGGTTGCTATGCAAGTCTCTTCTGAATGGCTCCATATCTGACCGAGAGGACCCTAAAGTGTTACCGAGCTCCATAGTAATACTTCACCTTTCTCTGTTGTTTTAAGGTTTTACAAAGTCACTTCCTCACAACAGCACTGTGAGGTTGGTGATACAAGTGGTACAAGCTTCCTCATTTTACAGATGAGGAACCTAAGTGTCTGAGAGGTGAGGTGACTTGTCCACGGGCATACCACTAAACGACTGAGGTGGGATTTGAAATCAGACAACCTGCAGCCAAATCTGGCACTGGACAAGCAACACTGTCACTGAGGTTTGGGAATATTGGAAATTTCTGTCACCTTCCCCTACCCCTGCTCCATCTGCTGTGTGTGGATTTACTTGCTTATTTGCATTCATGTTGTTTCCTTATGATCTCTAGATTAGAAGCTGCTGGAGGGCAGGGACCATTTCTTTTTTTCTCAGCACACAGGACAGTAATAGGTATGTAGCAAATGCTTTGAAATGCTTGACCACTGATTTGTAACAGCTTCTTACAATAATTAGCTCCCTTAAACCTTAGGGGGTCTGTGGGGGGAAGTTAAATAGTCCCCAAGGTCCACATGGATGAACCCCCATTTAGGAAAATCTCTAATGTTTAGGCAGAGGTCGGGCTTTCTTTCTAACTTTATATCTCTCTCGTTAGCTCCTGGCATCTTGGTGATTGAAGTAAAATTCTGTCTTGCTAAAAATGTTTGGGCAATGAAATAGGAGATTATATTATAGTGTCTGTGGATAGACGGGTACTGGAAGAGGAAGTCAGAGAAAGCAAAAAGATTGGTGGGGGGACGGTGGGGGGAATTCCCCTCAGCCTGGGTCTTCTGCTCCAAGATGCCTGTAGAGCTGATTATGCTGTCTATATCCCCCTTTTCTACCGCATCTGTCCTCTCTTTGGTCCTCAGGGATGTGCTAGAATACCAGGTTTGCTACATCCTCTGGAATCCAGACCCTCGAAATCTGTCCCTCGAAGTCTTTCATACAGTGACTGATTCAGGTAGGTGTATGAGCCCTGTTCATTCTTCGTTTTGATGAATTTCATGTATTTTTACCTAACCAGGTAACTACTTTTAAGTGAGTCAAACATTGTAGCTCCAGCCTTACAGATCTATAAGGAATTCATTCTCCTTTTGGCCTCTGCTTGGGACCTTCTTATGAGACGAGTGTCAGAGTTCAAGCCTGGGAGAGTCTTTGTAAAGGCACCTGGAGAGATGGAGACTCCCCTCTTCACCCTAACTCTTAGGATCCTTCAAGGCTCACTTAGGTGCTACTGAATGAATAAGAGTAAATACAGTGGTGGGGAAAAGATGGGAAAGAAAGGCCAAGAATGTAGAAGGACTGTTAAACACACACACACACACACACACACACACACACACACCCCTACTCCTGGTGTAACTTCCACCTTCAGAGAAATTCATCCTTATTTGTTTCGGTCCAGTCTAGTACATGTTGAAGAAAACAGGATGGAGAGGCCAAAAGCCTTGGATTCAAATCCTGGTTTTGGCACTTGGGATCATGGAATTGACCATCCTTGATCAAATTGGTTTTACTGGTTGTCTGACCACATGCAAGTCACAACGTGTTTTTGCAATGAGAGGGTTGGGGCCAGATGATTTCAAAGGAGAGCCCTCGGGATTCTCATGGCCGGTCTCATCACCACAGAGCCCTGGATCTGGAACCTGGCTCTGAACCCTCCTCTGTCTGGACTCTCGCTTCCTCTCCCGCCGGGCAGGACAAAGGGCTCGGACTACGAGGCCATTTCTCGGGGCACAGTCTAAGATAAGGCGGCGCCAGGTGAGTCTCTGGGCCGGAGCTGGGCCGGAGAGGGTGGAGGGGAGGCCGGCCGCAGCAGGTGAATCTGGCCGCTGCGCTTCTCTCCGATGGGCGCCAGGCGTCGCCCCCACTCCTCGGGCCGGCCGGCCACCCCGCCCGCCGGCCTCGGAGCCACTCCGGGAGGGGGAGAGGAGGGGAGGGGGAGGAGAGGACCGCGGGGGGAAGGGAGGAGGGAGAAGGGAGGAGGGAGGGGGGGAGGGGGGAGCCAGTCCACATTTCCTGCGTCCTCCGACTCGCTCGCTCTCTAGCAGGCACTGAAGAGAAGGAGAGTGGGAAGGCAGGAGGCCGGAGTCGAGCACAGCTGGCCAGCTGCAGCCGGCCCCCGGGGTGTGTGCATGCTCCTCACTGCGCCGGTGCCCTCCCTGAGGCCGCGGGCGGCCTGGGGCTGAGCCGGCCGGCCTGGGGGGAGCCGGCGGCACCGGCGCGGCGGCGGGAGATGCGCAGCGGCCGCGCTCAGCTGTCCGAGGAGCTGCCCCGCTGGACGCAGGGCCCCGAGGTAAGAGGAGAGGGCCGGGGTGCGCGGGGGGAAGGGGAAGATGGGTCCCGGGTACCTATTGACTGAAGAACTGATTGACGATGGAGCTGATGCTCGGGCCGGGGAGCCCGCCCCCGGGCACCGCCCCCAGCACCGGGGGCCCTGTACCCCGACCCGCACCCAAGCCCAACTTCCTGCGCTCGTACACCCAGAAGTGGGCTGCCGCCTCCCCCTCCCCCAGCTGCAGACGTTTGTGGTGGTGTTGTTGGGGGGTGCCTTTGCTCGTGTGGGTTTGCGTGCACCCCCTGCAGTTGAGCATTGTGCGCCTGTCCATGTGTTTCTGCGCTCCGGGGTGTGTGTGTGTGTGTGTGTGTGTGTGTGTGTGTGTGTGTGTGTGTGTGTGGTGTGTGTGTACGCGCGCTCCAGAGCCATGGGAGGGGGCGTGCGGGTGCGCTTCTATCTGTGTATTGTGTACCTGTGCCCAAGAGTGCGTGGGCTTGTGTGTTTTGGTGTGTGTGTGTGGGGGGGGTGCCAGCCCTAGTGAACGTACGCTTACATATGTGTGCATCATACGTGTGTTTGGTGTATATGCCCATTTGCACCTGTGTGGGCTTGTCTATGTGTGTACATTTGGGGAGTGTGTGCGTGTGTGCTTGTGTGTGTGTGTGTGTGTGGAGGGGGCCCTGCCTGCGCGCGTGGGTGGCCGGGCTCCGACGGGCTTGGGGAGAAAGTGCGGACTGGGCGTCGAGCCCGTAGTCCCGGGTGGGGGTGGGCAGCGCCAAACCTGCCCTGGCAGCCCTCCCCCCTCCCCAGCCGGAGAAAGGGGGCGTGGGCACAGCTGGGACACACCCGTCTACCCACAGACACATACACACCCACACACCGTCACCCCCACCCACCCACAAACACCCACACCCACACACTTGCATCCTTCAGCCAAAGTTGGGAGCCGGCCGCCTCTTCCGAAAACCAGCCCAGCCTGTGCCTTGCCCCACCCCCACCCCCGGGGGAGGGTGTTCTCCTGACCCAGGACCCTTCCCCATCGGGGTGGGGGGCATAGGGGTCACCCGCATACTGACGAGAAGAGGGTCGGAATCCGCCTGGAAACTGCCAGAGGCGGCCTGAATTCCTTTCAGACACGAATCGTCCTGTTATTCAGAAAGAAAAAAGATAATTCTTGAGAAGTTGACAAGCCGCTTGCCAACGTCCAGGCTTCGGTGCCGCGCTCCCCCCGAGCCCAGGCCACGCCCGGAACTGGTGGCGCTTGAGCCAGCCCAGGCCACCTCGGAGGGTTTGCTAGGATCGCGTTTAACTCGATGCCCAAATGAACCAGGGCTGAGCGAGCCGGGTCTGAGCCCCGGGCGCTGCTCGAAGCCCCCGGTCAGCCCGGCCCTGCCTGACACTTCCTTCCTAACGCTGAGTCAGCCGCTTGCAGCGTCTTTGTTTTTTCCCAACTGTACAAAGAAATGCCATCTGAGGAGGTTTGTCAGCCTGCTGGCCCCACGCGGGACCGCGGGGCCGGGTTAGTGGCCACGCTCCAGCGCGGGAGCTGCTCAGGGGTGTCGGGGCACCCGGGAACCTGCCGCGGTGTTCCTCACGGCCCCGGAGTTTATTCCTAATCTTGAGGTGTGCTTTGATGGTTTTCAAATCATCACCTGGGGAGTGCGGACCAGGATCTAGAAAAAGAGGCTTTGCCTTGGACGCTCCTGGTCCTTTCCCCTTGGGATGGGTCCTCTCGAGCCAGCTTCGGAAGCTGCAGTCCCCTGGAACCTTAGCTCTGTATAGTGCCTGGAGTACGAGAAGTCAGTCGGGCAGTAAGCATTTATTAAATGCCTACTGTATGCCAGGCACCGTGCTAAGCAAGCCAAGGAAGGCAACCTCTGCTCTAATTGGGGGGAGCACACGCGAAAAGAGGAGAAGGTGGAGCCTTGGCTATTTCCTCGGGATGGGAAATCTCCAATGGAAAAGCAACCCTGCGGAGAATATAGCGTTAAGGGAGTGCCTGGCTAAAGGCTGCGCAGCTGCTAAGTCGGAGGCATCATTTGAACGCAGGTCTTTCGGACTCGGAAGGCCAGGTTCCCTCTTCATTCTTTTTCCACAATTAGAGCAGGGAATACCCATGAGCCTATCCAAGTCGATGCCCCCATCTTGTGTCTTAGAGCACGGAAAGGTTCAGAGACTTGCTCCAAGTTACACTGATCATATGTGTGCGTCCAAAGAGGTTCGTGGATGTATGGCCAAACGTCCAAGGGGGCTATGTGGATATCGTTTGCTTCGTTGGAAGCCAGATTTAGGCACGAAAGCAGTCAGCTTTCTTCGTGTGTTATTTATTTACATCCATGAAAGTGCCTGTTAGCCTACTTTCTATGTCCAAGGAGAGTCCCAGTCCCTGGAGCCTCCTCTGTCGTCCTTCTGAGTCCCCCCTCCCCCCACCCAAAGTTGACCTGTCATCTGTCCCATTTCTTTAGCACCTTGGGCTTTTATTCTAAGATAACAGCTAGTTAATCTGATCATTTATCCATGTTAATATGTTAATGGCCCTAATGTGTTAATGAGCTCACTTCTCATCCTGGGTAGCATCTGTTTTTAATAACAGGTCTTTGAAGGGGACTTTCATAGTGGGATCTGGGGTTGATGTGAGGGCTGTTGAGAGAGATACCCTGAGCAAGGTGGGAGGGGGGTGAATTTTGTGTTGCCTCGAAGGTGGCTTTAGATCAGTGGGTCCTTGTTGTTGTTCAGTTATGTCCAGCTTTCCATGGGCCCATTGGGGTTTCCCCAAGAGAGATGCAGGAGTGGTTTGCCATTTCCTTCTCCAGCTTACTTTATAGGAAACTGAGGCAAACAGGGTTAAGTGACTTGTCCAGGGTCACACAGCCAGTAAATGTCTGAGGCCAGATTTGAACTCAAGATGAGTCTTCCTTACTCCAGGTCCGGTACTCTCTGTTCACCTCACCACTGAGCTAGCTGCCTTTAGCCTTCTCTGTGTTCAGAATCTGGTGCGGTAGGCCAGACTGAGTAAGCTGGACTTTACTGAGAGGAGATGGATTCTGACCAGGTACTCCGAGGCATGATAGGCCACCCTCTGTTCCCTGGGGGATCATGAGGAAGCCCAGATTGGAATGTCAGTGGCCCAAATTCTATTAATACACATAAAATCTAGACATCTTTAAAAGTCCCTCAGATGTTTCCATGTCTTTCATTCTGAATTCAACTTTGCCTCTTGATAACAAGCCACTGTGACTTAATCTCCTTTTAGTCATAAAAAAGTATATTTAACAGACAGAAGTTGTCTTCCTGGTGTCCTTAAGGCAGAAGAGGAGGTAGCTGGGTACCATCAGGAGCTCTGAGTTGATGGGAAATGCCAGAGGTAGAAGGCCTCCCAATAATCAAGGACCCTCAGCAGGGAGAGGGATTAGTTTTACTCTGATCAGAACTGGGTGTGAAAGATGCAAGTGATAGAACCACCCAGAACCTGTGTGAAAGATCAGAAGGCTGATGATCTGGGCTCTGCAGAGATGGAGGGAGCAGTCTCTGGGAGGAGGAGCAGGGGAAAGCTTGGGCCGGCTGACTACCACTCAGAATGGTGTCTATCAAGGGATTCTGGTTTAGGGATGGCTTGGCCTTTATCAGGGGTCAGCAAAATGCTGTTGGCACGCAAGGCCTGGCTTCTTTTGAACACCCAAGACCTAAGAATGGTTTCTGCATTTTAAAAACAGTTTGGTCATATTTAAGAATGTAAAAATTATTCTTAGCTTGCTAGCCAACTTTCACCTTCAGGCTGACCTCTGGACTGGATCATAGCATCTTGCAGAAGAGTCAACAGTAACAAACATTTACTAAGTGCCTACTATGTGCTGTTACTTTGTAATCACTGGGGACACAGAGAAAGGCAAAAGCTTGTCCCTGTTCTCAAAGATCCCAGGGTTCAATGGGGGAGACACCCCGCAAATCACCATGTACATACAAAGTACAGACGGGTTAAATTAGAGAGAATTTCTGAACGAAGGCATAAACATCAGGAAGACTGGGAGCACTCGTGGAATTCTAGCTGGGACCTGAAGGAAGCCAGGGAAGGCAGGAGGAAGAAATGAGGAGGCAGCCAAAGAAAATGGCAGCAGTTTGTAGCTGGAATGTCTTGCTCCAGGGAACAGCCAGAGGGCCAGTGTTACTGTATCTACCTGTAGGGTGGGGTGCAAGAAGACTGGAAAGGGAGGAGGGGGCAGGTGAGGAAGGGCTTTGGGTGCCAAACAGAGCATTGTATACTTGATTCCTGGAGGCAATAGGGAGCCACTAGAGTTTATTGGGGAGGGGGTGACATGATCAGACCTGAACTTCAGAGAAATCACTTTGTTGGCTGAATGAAGACTGGACTAGAGTAGGGAGAGACTGGAGGCAGGCACCCCCTAGCAGATACTACAATGGTTCAGGCTGAGGGCCCCCACCAGAGGGGAACCAGAGGAGAGAAGAGGGGAGTTCAGGAGATTTTGCAGAAGTGAAACCTGTCAAAAATATCAAACACGGAACTCCTAGTTTGCACCTACCAGATTAAAATGTAATTGGAAAATAACAAAAATTTTAAAATATAATAAAGCATAGCTAATATTACATTTTAAACTAAGGTGATATGCAGCTTCCAGGGATCCATCTGTAGCGGTGAATGGCCTCATTTCTCTATGAGTTTGACACCACTGATATACAGGACTTGGGGCCACAGATCAGAAACGAGGTGAGAGCCTGGTTCAGGAGTGCCATACAGCACAGACCAGACAAGTGGGACGGCCTTGTAGGAGGCTGGAGAGGGGGCCAGTACCTGAAGGAATGGCTCTAACTCCACCTGGTCTACTCCCTCATTTTACAGACAAGGAAACTGAGACCCAAAGAAGTTAGATGACTTCCTGTGCCCCATCCACTTTGTGATCCTGCCCCTCAGCTCCTTTAAAACTTGGAGATTATTTTTAAATCTGAGATCTAATTGCTACTTTCTAGCTGCTTGACCTTGGACAAATCACTTCTGTCCCATGGGCCTCAGGCACTTCCAAATAAAGTTGGCGGGGAGGGGACTTGCCTAGACAAGTCCTTGAGCCTGTCTCCTCTGCTAAGCCCAAGTGTCCCCCAGGACTTCCTCTTATGCCCCTTTATTTCCTCCCTCTCTCTTTCTTCACTTGGGGATCTCCTCAGCTGCTGTTGATTCAGTGGTCATCTCCCGGCTGCTGGTTCTCAGCTCTCTTCAGTCAGCCCTAATGTCTCTAGTCTCCAGCCTCCTACTACAAACTGGATGCCTTGCATACACCTGAAATTCAGCATGCTCCAAACCTGAAACCTCCCTCCAGACTTCCTCATTCCTGTCGAGGAGACTATGACCCCTCTCATCCCCCAAGCTTGTCCCCAGGTGTCATCTTCGACTCCCCATTCTCACCCCTCCGTATCCAATCAATTGCTAAGTCCTTTATAAAATCTCTTGTAGACGCCCCCTTTTCTGGTCTGGTGTAGGCCCCTATCACCTCAGCCTGGCCTATGGCAGGAGCTGCTGGAGAGTCTGCCTGCCTCAGTCTCTCCCCACTTCTGTCCATGCTCCATTCACTAACCTCCAGCAGCTCCCTCTGGCCTCCAGGACCAAATAGAGAGCCCTCAGTTTGGCTTTTAAGGCCGTCGGTAGCCGAGTCCTTCCTACCTCTCAGTCTCCTTAGGGTTCACCCCTCATCAATGTGCCATGTGATCCAGCGACCCTGGGCCTTTTGCCAAATTTTCTCCCCCACTAAACCCTGAGTTCTCATGCTTAATAAATGCTTGTTGACTGCCTGACATTTTGTGATTCGCTGACCACTGAACTGCCATGGTCCTCTCTGTCCTGACCCATGGCTTTCCTGATCTTGGGCAGTGCAGATAGAAAGGAGGTGTTTTCTTGCCACCACCCGCTGCCTGGGTATTGTTTGCTGCTGCTCATTATGGGAGGGCAGGTTAAATATCTGAGGGGGAGGTTCTTGCCTCCATGGAAACAAATCAGGGAGTGTTCCCCAAACTGGCCTGATTTCTGCAGAAGCTGTCTCCCCAGCCTCCTCTGCTCCACCCGAGCACTCCATGTGAGTTTACAGATCATTAATGACAAAAGAGGGCGAGGGATGGGCAGGAGAGGGGAGCAAAAGCCAAGGACCTGAACAATTCAAAGGCTGAGCCATGTTGGCCATGACGAGGTGAGTCACTGGGAGGCAGGATTCATCTTCCCAGAGGGTGCCTCATACAGAACAGTAAACTGTGGATCGCTGCAATGTGGGGACTGGGGGGAGTGGAAAGAACTCTGACCGCCTGACTCTGCTGTTTAATTAAGTCCTCTGCCCCTTACTGAGTGTCCCCATAAGCCACTTTACCCATCTGAGCCTCAGTGATAACTAATCTGTGTTAATATGTTCATGCTCTTAAATAGCTAATGAGTTCTCCTTCCAACCCTGAGTCCCACATCCTTCATAGCAATTGGACCTTTTGGATGCAATTCCCTCAGTCCAAAGAATGACTTTAATAGTGGCATACGTGGCCAGGGCAAAGAAGTCAGGCTGCTGGGGAAAGCCTCATCTGTAAAATGTCCATAGTCACACACACACCTCTTAGGGTCACTGTAGACTTCATGTGAGATGGTATTATATAAAGGCTTCGCAATTCTGAAATGTTTATTATTATTATCAATTATAGACCAGGCTTATGACTTCATCACTAGATTGAGCGAACCCCCTCTACCCATGCAGATCAGCTGCTGAGTCACACAGCCAGCGCATGTCAGAGGCAAGACTCGAACCCAAGGCTTCCTGCCTTGGGAGCTCCGTTCTTTCTCCATCCTGCTGTGCTGCCCCTCCATTGTTGATATCTTAGGGAATGTCTGATGGATATGAGTGGTGGGACGGGTATGGCTCTGAGGTGGGAGACACTGCTCTAAATTCCTCCTGGAGAGTTTGTCAGTGTGGATATGACAAACCCTCGCTCATCTACTCACTACTTGTGTCTATTAAGCACAGAAAGGGTGCGTTCGTCAGTGAGTGCTGGGGAGCCTGGGAAGCCAAGTCAGGACCTGAGCAGACTGAACAGTGTCAGCAGGGTGTTAGCCTCAGACCGCCCCTGCTGAGCCCAGATCGGCTGTTTTGTTATTGATCATGGATGTTTTTCCTTTCTGAGATCACTTGGCCTTCTCATTGCCTCGCTAGAACCTGCCCTCCAAAGGGCAGAAGCAGCCAAGGGGGAAGGGCTGACTGGGGCTTCCATGTGCCTGGAAACTCCCTGGAATGAGATCTCTTCCCAAATGGAATGCTCATCTTCACTGCTAGGGTGGCTTCAAGGAAAGGCTGGGTAGCCGATTGTCAGGGCTGTAGTAAAAGGAATTCCTGTCCATGTGTGGGTTGGACTGAATGGCTGACAGGTTCTCATCCAATTCTGAGATTCTGTTATTCAGTACAGTTCAATTAATTCTGTTATCCCACCTTGCTTGGCAGCATTCATACCATTCTGCCCCCTGTATCACCACCTTTCTCAGCATGGGAGGGAGACCTGCTTCTCCATCAGTCCCCTGGATCAAGAGGGTGTGTTCCATTCATCTTCCATTTCTATTGTTGTCATCATGGGGTGTCTTGCCTTCCTCCATCCACTTTCTCCAGTTCTGCATGGATTCCTCCATCCCTGCCCTGTTTCTTTGGGTTCCTCCTACTGGTTTCTCAGTGTGGCAGCATCCTACCCCATTCACAGAGCGCAGCCACTGCTGAGGTGATGGATACCCATTTCCTTGAATCACTGAGGTGCTGCTGCCTATAGGGGGGCCTCTCTTCTGTCTCGGACATCCTTCCCCCATATCATTGAGCAGAGGCCCAAGAGAAGCCTGGCCTACTGTGAAGGATCGAGGATGGGACTTGGAGGAGCCTGGGCTGCACGGCCCCTTCTGATGATCTTGCCTTTGTATACAAGGCGAGGCAAGGCAAGGCAGGCCATTCATTTTCTAACAGAACTCCATTGCCAGTGTCTCCTATCCAAGACTTATCTGAGCTGACAGTGCCCCTCACGCTGTGGGAGATCCAAGTGAACATTAATCACTGCTCCTCTGTGTCCTCGTTCTCTGCTCTGTGGAGCTTCTTGCCAGGTATGTGCCGGCATAGCCTGACTCAGAAGGTCCTTTGCACAGAGCCTGTCTTCCCTTTCTCTTTCAGGCCAAAGGGGCATGAGCCTTTCCCACTGGGTCTCTCTGCTCAGAGAGAACCTCATGCACCCTGGGCCTTTATTGGGTCAGGTTGACTCTCTCCCAGGTGCTCATTTAAACAGAGCAGTGCACCTGGGGCTGACTTCATCATAAACAGTGGAAATAATTGGCCCAACTTCTGAGACCCAGGCCAGACACAGGGCTTTTGAAGCTCGACTCACTGGAGTCAGGGGCATGGTGGCAAACAGGAGATGTGCTGGGGCGGCCTCCTGGGAAACTTCTTATTGAGTCACTCCTATTTGCTCTGCCCCCCCCCCCCAGTTCCAGCCTTCAGCCCTTGTCATGGGATGGGACTCATCCCTCTGATGGGGATGGGCAAGGGGACTTAGGAATCATCTAGTCTGTCCCTGAAGAAAATGAGACCTCAGAGGACGTCTCCCTGGTTCAACTGTGGGCTCCTTGAGGACAGGGACTGTCTTTTGCCTCTTTTTGTATTTCTAGTTCTTAGCTCAGGGCCTGGCACATAGTAGGTGTTTAATGAATGTTTATTGACTGACCTACTGAGGTGAAGGCCCAAGCTCCCACAGTAAATGGCTGAGCTGAAATTTGAGCTAAAGTGGCAGATTGAAGTTCTTCATCAGGAGGAGCTCCCTGACAACCAGAGATGCCCCAGAAGGGAACCCTGAGGTGACTGGGAGGCTTCCTCTCCTTGTGGGTCTTTGAGCAAAGATTGGATGCCTACTTGTCAGGTATGAATGAATAAGCATTTATTAAGTGTTCACCATGTGCCAAGGTCTGTACTGAGAATACAAATAGAAGAAAGGGGAACACAAGAAAAAGCAAGGCGGTCCCCGCTCTCAAGTGACTTATACTCTAATTGGGGGAGGCAACACATAAGAGAAAATTCAGCTGCAGGGCAGATGGCAAGGCCCAAGGATCCTTGGGGATCAGGAGGTCAGGTGGCAGTGCCCACTCTGCTGAGCATAGAGGCAGGGTGATTGTGGTCCTCCATCTCATCCAAGCTGTTGGAACAATGAAGCAGCTTCAAGGGGTTCTTAGTGGCCTGGAGGTGGATATGGAAAAGTGAGGGATGGGGCAGCTAGGTGGCTCAGTTATTAGAGCACCAGCTCTGGAGTCAGGAGGACCTGAGTTCAAATCCGGCCTCAGACACTTGACACTTGACATACTAGCTGTGTGACCTTGGGCAAGTCACTTAACCCCAATTGCCCTGTCTTCGCCCCTCAAAAAATTTAAAAAAAAAGAAATAAATGACAATGAAAAGTGAGGGAGAATGGACCCTCTGATAGTGGCTGGTCTTCCCACCACTTGACTGTGTTCTGGAACAGTCTAGCAATGGGGAAAAGATGAAGGGGATGAGAGGAATGCCCATGGTTCTTGGCTCATCATTTCCTTCAAGCTTCCATGCTCCTCTTCTGTCTTTAAGATGGACTTGAGCCCAGTCTGTGTCCAAAGCATACTCAGTCCTCAGTGAAGGAATGAGGTCTAATCATGGCCATCTTGTTGACAGGTGTTTTTCAATTCAGTTCAGCAAATATCTATTAAGCTCCTACTCTATGCTCAGCACTATGCTAGGCTCTAGGATTAGAGAGGAAAAGTAGGATAAATTTTTGACCTCAAGGGCTTGCATTCTACCAGGGGAGGGTACGGACACACATAGTGTACAAGGATTAGTAAAATACAAGGTCATTTGTGGAAGGAATGACTGGAGGGGATTCTGAAAGGATCAGGCAGGAGATTTCACCTGAGCAGGCCCTTGGTAGAAGCTTCCATTCTTTGAGGTAAAGGGGAGGTGGGCTCCAGTTTGTAGGAAAAGGATGTACAAAGACCCATAGGCTAGAGAGGTCTGTGGAATCAAAAGCCGGCCGGGTTCTTGTATACTTAAAGAAGAGTAGGGTGAAATAGGACCGAAGATGAAAATGCCTATCACCTGTATTTTATTGCAGAGGTACTGGAGAGTTAGCGAAGGTTTATGTGCAGAGAATAGTCACAGTCAGACATGTGCCTTAGGAAGATGGGTCTGATAGCTCTGTGGACGGAGAAGGCTTTAGAGAGCAGAGAAGCAAGAAGCAGGGAGACCCAACTCATTAGGTAACGGCCTCTTGCCCTAGCTCAGAGCCACAGACTGGATGGAAGTGGAGGGAATGAGTTCAAAATGAGAGATGTTTGGGGGAACATCAGCTCAGAGTTTCTAAGCTCTGAAAGTTCTCATTCCACTGCCCAGCCACCTTATGGCCACAGACAAGAGCCCACAAATGAGGAAAAACCAAAGATGCCCCCGGGCCTCTTGTGACATGAGAGATTAGGAAGTGGTTGCTTGACTTCCAGAGTATTGATTCATCACCTCCTGTGTCTGGTTGGGGGCTCTGTATTATAAAGACTCTTTTCAAATGGCAAACTTTACATGGCATTTCTCCCCAGTAGAATATAAGGCTTTGAGGGCAGGAAGTTTTTCATTTTGCTTTGAAAGCACAGTCGACACACCGCATAGTAGCCAAATAGCTCTCTGGATGGATATTACATGGCTGGCGGTAGAGAAGCCACTGAGGGGCTTCTTCCCAGGGGAGCACCTGGGACTCTCAAATGTTTTGGGAGAGACTAGCTGTGTTCTGATGAGTTTGCAGAACTGTCTGGAGGGTGGTTCAGTAGCTCTTCTCATTGTGTAAGGCCAGGTTGGGCAAGAACTCCTAGCATCCTCTTTCTATCTCAAAGCAGAGGAAACAAACCAAATTGCCGGAGAAGGAGACTTAGTCAACAAGGCTTCTAAAAGCAGAAAGAGAATTGTCTCAGAGCCAGCGGAGATTTCAAAATGAGGATAGACCCAAGTGGGTCAAGTCCAGTCATCCATGAATTGAGTGGAACAAGATGGCCCCAACCAATGCTAGTTCTGTCCAGGGCTGTGGTAAGCTGTTTTCATATGCCACTGAAATGTCAGGTTGTATTACTGCATTTCTTTAAAGGGTCTCATTTTATTTCCTCTTTTCTTCCATTATTTTGTTCACATGTAGAACTTAATTAGGGTGGTGAATTCCCAGTGTGGTAACTGCTTCTCCCAGTGCAGATTGTGACTCTTCTTTAATCAGTCCATAGTTTTCCTGAATTACTGAGAAGTTAAGTGACTTGGCTAGGGTCTCCCAGCTAGTATGTATCACAAGTAGAACTTGAACTCAGGTCTGCCTGAATCCAAGGCTGACCCTTCTCTTTTCTGGACCACAAAAGAGTCTCTCAATTTTTTTTTTATTTTAGTTACAAAGAAACCTGAAATAGACTTTATGTAAGTGCCCTCCCTTGTAGCCACATGAAAGATTTCTACCTAAACCTCCTGTTTTGTCTTTGCAGTTAATTCAGGCCAATTCAACAAACGTGTTAAATGCCTCCTGGGCACAAATCAGGGCCCAGGCAATGGATTGTGGGAGCTGATATTAGTTTAGTGTTTTAAGGTTCACAGTGTTTTTCGCATTTTTCTCCCCTTCCAGTCTCACAACAGCCTCTGGGAACTACAGTGAATTGTGGGAGATTTTTTCATTATTTATTTATTTTTAACATTCATTAAAAAAAATTGACTTCCCGGTTCTCGCCCTCCCTCCAGCTCCTCTCCCACCCATTGAAAAGGCAAAGTAATATGCTATCAGTACAATGGATTATTATCCCATTTTGCAGCTTCAGTAAGTGGGTCTCAGAAAGGTTGAGACTTTCAAGGATCACATGGCTTTTAGGTATCCTAGGCTAGATTTACACTCAGGTTTCTCCGGATTCCAAAGGCAGTGATCTTCCCATGGCTCCATGCCCCAACAGAATGGTCTAGGAGATGAGAACCTCTCTGGAATGAAGGCAGAAAGGCAACTATTCTGTCAGATCATTCATTGGGCTGTTTCCTCTGGGAGATCACTTGCCCATTTTAGTGGAGAGAGAAAAGAAAAAAACGTGGAAAAAGTAAGCAGGCAATGTCTTGCTGTATCGATGCCATTGTCAGATCACCACAGATGTGAGCAGTAAACTGCCTTTTTTCCTTCCATTGGTTGGGCCTTTATAATAATAATTAGCATTTACGTAGCGCTTTAAGGTTTGTAAAGTGCTTTGTATGTATCTGCACATTTAATCTTCACAACCACCCTATGGGAAACTGAGGCAGAGAGAAGTTCAGGACTTGGCCAGGGTCACACAGCTCATGTCTCAGTGTTTTTATCCCACTTACAATTATGGATTGTCAAGAGTTGAAAAGGACCTTTAAGGATCATTTCTAAACTTCCTCATTTTATACAAGAAGAAACTGAGGCACAGAGGCTGCTATTTTGACTCTTCCCTCTCTCTCATCCCTTCTGTCTTAACTCCAGTGACTCCCTGTTGCCTTTAGTGTCACAGATACCTCCATTTTGCTTTTAAAGCCCTTTATACAACCTGGCTCCCACCTCCCTTTGCTGCTCCCCTCTCCCTCCTTTCCTGCCCCCCTCCCCCCTTGCCTCCTCCCTCTCCCTCTTTCCTGATTTTCCTGATGCCCCTCCCTTTCC
This sequence comes from Trichosurus vulpecula, assembly GCF_011100635.1. Classification (NCBI taxonomy): domain Eukaryota; kingdom Metazoa; phylum Chordata; class Mammalia; order Diprotodontia; family Phalangeridae; genus Trichosurus; species Trichosurus vulpecula. The sequence goes on along the minus strand of NC_050580.1, from coordinate 8,019,784 downwards.
TGGTCACCCCTTCCCCCTTGCCTGCTCTCCTTCCCCCTCTTGCCTTCTCCCTCTCCCTTGCCTGCTCCCTCCCCGCCGACCCGCCACACACACACATTCAGTGCTCTGGCCAAACTGGCCTTCTCTCAGACTGTCACAGAGTATGTGCCATCTCCAGTCTCTGCACCTTTACAGTGCCTTCCCCCCACATGGAGCACCGTCTCTCCTTGCCTCTGCCCCAGAGGCCCTTTGCTTCCTTTCAGATGCAGCCCATGAGCTGCCCTCTGAGTGAAGCTTATCTTGAGCTCTCCTGCCTCAGCTAGTGCCCTCCTTCCCAAAGTGCCTTCTATTTAACTACTTTGTATGTATTCCTATTTCTTCACCTTTGTGTTGGATATGTTTCTGATGCCCATTGCCCCATTAGAATGTCCAGTCTTCGGGAGTAGGGAATGGCTCCTTTTCCTTCTTTGTTCCTGTATTTCTGGCTCCCAGAACAGTGCCCGGCACACAGGGGGTACTTAATAAATGCTTCTTGGATGGTTGATTTACGGATCTCCAATTAGTTAACATATCCTCCACAACAAATCTTACAGTTGCCCCTTCTCTCCACTCACACACTTACCCTGTGCTATTATCAGACCCACTGCACAGATGGGGGAACAGAGGAGATGGTAAAGGGAGGGTGATCGAGCTGGTGAGGATGTGAGATGATGAGATCCACAGCTGAGGCTTCTTGACTCCCCAGCCTTACGGTCTGTCTGAGAATCCTGAATCTGTCACCCCTCTGGCAGGCAGTGGGGAGCATGCTTCACCTTCAGTCCTGGGATCAGGAGTTCTCAAGTCTTTCAGAGCTGTTGGTCTTTACAGGGGTGCAGTGAGTGGAGAACCTGTTCTCCTGGTTCTGCTCCCTTATCTTTGCATCAGTTCACAGGTGTCTTCCGAGGTTTCTCCAAATCCATCCCTTTTGCATTACATTCCTATACCCCCATGCATTTCACCATCCAGCACTTCACAGAGACCTGCTTTGTGTATAGTTCGTTGTATACAAAAAGAGCTTCTATAAATCTGTTTGTACACCTGGTTCTCTTCTTCTCTCTTCGGTCTCTTGGAGGTATTGCTGTCCAAGTGGCATCACTGCTGGGTGCAGGTGTAGGCACAGCATAGCAACTTTGGGAATACAGTTCTAAATTGCTTTCCAGAAAGGTTGGTGCAGTTCATGTGTTAGAAGAAGGAGGACAGACAGGGCAGTACTTTGAAGCAAGCCAGGTGACTTATATGCTTGGTGTGCATGATGGTAGAGTCCACGGAGTCTATCCATCATTCCATCTGTCTTCAATGGACAATGAGCTGGGGCCACAATTGAACAGCAGTAGGAGAGTGGGCTGGGTGGCCTCTGGGGAATTCTTTGTAATTCTTGGAATTACTCCAAGCTTTTCCCTGAAATAAAGACCCATTTTTATTTGAACACTACCGGTAGTCTTCTAGGGGTATCTGATAGCAAGTCATGGTTTGCCACAGTTTCTGAAGAGCTGATAGTGAAGATCAGTCATAGGACAATTAGGAGGTGGACCAGGCTGGCCATGGCACATTGCAAATTTAGAATTGGGCTGGAGAAGTGGTGTAAAGGAGGTCATCAGAGAAATGCATGACAGGGGGAAAAATGGGCCAGTCACTTAGCAAGAATGAGAGATGACAGATGGACAGCCTCAGGCTCCAGCTTATCGTTGCAATGTCCACAGAGCATGAGGCATTATGGTACAGTGGGAACAGCACTAATGAAAGAGTCCAAGGTCTTAGGTTCAAATCCCACCTTGGTTGCTTACTACCTGTGTGATACTGAGTGACATTTCATTTTCTTCATCTTGGCTCAGATGGCCCCGAGGGTCATTTCCAGCTCTAAACCTGATACTGCGATCTCAGCGTGTGGGATGACCCCTTGGGGAGGATTTGTACGAGGGCATGGACAATAGTCACATAAGAAGAACAAACCTGAGCGGGTCTCACTCTGTTGTTAGAGAGAGTGCCTCCATCGATGAGACTGAAAGTTGGAGTAAATAAATTATGAGTATAATGTGATCCAAGAGCATTCAATGAGAAGGTTTGCTCAAAATTAGTTCTTCGGTCTCTATGTTTACTGTGTCTTGCCCTTAGATGGCCATGCATGAAAATGGGATTTTTGCTTTCCAAGACTCTCAGGGCTATGTGAAGCTACAGATCTTTGAAGTACGTAATTATTTCTTCGGCAACCAGTCCCAGGGCACACGGAGATGTCACAGCCCACATGTCACCCCCAGGGATGGGCCATGCAATTATTACGGAGAGCTGTAATTTCCCACAGGCTCTGATGAGCAGCCGGCAGGAAGTATTAATTGGGTAATGCTTGTTTTCCACCTGTGTGTTAATGATTCAAACATTGCTTCCAGTTCTTTCTTCCAGAAAGCAGAGCCAATCACGCTCGGAGGCTGTTCTCTGATGGCCTCGGTCTATGCCTGGGCTTCTGTCTGGTCCCCTAGAAGGGACTCATTTTGCTTGTAAGCTCCACTCCCTTTATTGCGTGTCGTTCCTGAGCCACAATTTCTATTCTCTTTTGATGATTCATTTGTGAAGACTATAGTTACCTGCTCTGGACACAGAATCTTGGGGCTTAAAGGGGAGGGGAGCCTGGGATGTCATCCAGATCCAACCCCAATTGTACCAGTGAAGGAAACTAAATGTTACGTAAGACCACACAAGTCACACACATCACCCACCTAGAGCTAAGGAACTGAGGCCCAGGGATGGTCAGTACTTTACTCAAGGTCATCCAGGGTAGAATTTATTTCAGTTCCACAAATATTTATTAAATGTGTTTCCTACTGAGATAGGGCATCTAAGGGCAAGCACCCAAGATGGGGCTTGAACCCTGACCCTGTGATTCCCCGAGCCATATTTTTCCTCTTCTACCATCCTGCTTTCCAGAGGAGAACTGAGATTGCAGCCTAGATCCAACAACAAACCCTTTGGGTCTTACTCTATAATAACTCTTCCTCCCCCTTTACTCAGCCACCCTGTTCTAAGTAATGACCTTGTTTCAAGTACTGGCCTAGGCTCAGGAATACAAACAAAGAAAAAGGACCATTCCCTGCCCTGAGGGAGCTTGCCTTCTGAGGGAGCACAAACCCAGAAAACAGATCACACAAGGTACATATAGATGGAAGGTCAGCTTAGCCAGGGAAGGGCTTTGCATCTAGGGGGAACCAGGAGCGTACCCCTGGAGAAGGTGGAAGCAAAGGAGGGAGGCTCATTTGAGGACCCAGCGTTGATGAGCTGTAATCTGTGGAGGGCAGGAGAATGGTAGAGGGCTGTGAAGTAGCAATGAAGTAGTCATTAAGGGCTTTAAATGACCAAGGTCTTTTTCCTTGATCCTGGAGATAATAGGGAGCCAGTGGAGTGAGGAAGGAATCATTCTGGCAGCTGAGTGGTTGATGGTTTAGAGTGAGGAATGACTTGAGATGAGAGATCAGTGAGAAAACTGTCTTGCTTTTACTTTCTGATGTGTCCTCAGAAAGCCTGCACTTGACCTCCTCTTCCCCAACCTTCAGATTGTTCGTGTTTCTGGCGACAGTTTTTCCCCTGGGCCTCCCTCCTCTGTCCGGGGGCTGGCTGCGGTTGTTTGCCCTTTGACCCCTCCTCAGGGGGCTTTCCCCCAGCTGCCTGCCATTGAATTCCCCCCAAAGGAGTCCTGTCAGCCTTGGTATGAGGAGCCCCTCACTCTGACTGCATCTGTTTGGAAGAGAGCCCGCTCTCCTCTCTCTGTCAGGAGGTGACCTAGGAGGCTTCACTGGGCGTCTGGCTTTGCCTCTTAAGACCTCCTGCTGCTTGGTGTTTATCTCTTACTGTGGCATCGGAGGACCGCCAGAGGCCCAGGAAGGATTTTAAGTAGAGCTCACAAGGGCAGATGGGAAGGATAATGAGACCATTGACTCCTTTGCACCTGATTTGAAAATCTCTGGAAAGCCTCTGTTTGCCTGCTCTGAAAGGACCTGCCTCCCAAGGCCTGGGGGGAAATAAACAAACATTTTATTTTCATTTGATGGAAAAGTCCATATATCTCTTATTACTGGGCACCCTGACAGGTCGTCTGGGTGAAATAGGACCTTTGGATCCACCTTGTGCCAGCCCTGGTGTACTTAGTGTCCCTTGGTCCGCTTGGAGCCCCCTGGCCCACACATACGTGGCTTCCACTGGCCCACCTGTACTTGGCTCCCACTGGCCCACTAGCGCTTGGAATCCACTGGCCCACCTGTACTTGGCTCCCACTGGCCCACTAGTGCTTGGAATCCACTGGCCCACCTGTACTTGGCCCCCACTGGTCCCCTCTCTACTTGGCTCCCACTGACCCCCCCTCTACTTGGCCCCCACTGGCCCACACAAAATTGGTGCTCACCAGCCCCCTAGTGCTTGGAGCCCACCCACCACAAAGGGAGGCCATCAGGGCTAACTGAGGTAATGTGTAGAGTGTTTTACAGACCTCGATGCAGCGAATTAATGTCAGCTCTTATGAAGAATGACGGGCACTGGGGCTTTGTCTTCATCCCTTGGCTCTGCTGGATTCTTGGGACTTCTCCCTCCACCCCTACCATGCCCTTCCTTTTCTGCGTTGCCTTGCCCTTTCAGCCTTCTAGCTGCTTAAGGTCAGGCGTTGCCTTGCTTTTGGCTGGTGTTCCCCAGTGCTTGGCCCACCGACTGGCCAATTCTGGTGGCCTTGACTTATTGACTTGCAATGGATGGAGAACCGGTCTCAAAGTTAGGAAGACCTGGGTTCAGGTCCTGCCCTTGACCCATCATGTGTGACCCTGGACAAGTCACTTTAGCTCTGAGACCTACAGGCAGCCGCCTGATGTTATAAGCGGTGAAGAACGTGTCTGTCTGCTTCCGCTCCTCACCAAGAGGAGGAAATTCTCACTGATAAAATTCTAGTTCTGGTAAAAAAATATTAAATGCACCAAAAAATGATTAGGTGGCACATAATAGAGAGTGTGGCATGGTAGTATAAAGAACAATGGCCTTGGAATCCAGAGACCTGCATTTGAACTCTGCCTCTGGTGCTGGGCTGAGCTGTGGTCATGTGGTCATGGAACCCTAGATCTGGACCTTGGACATCTTCTCACCCAGTGCCTTTATTTTCTAGATTGGGAAACTGAGTCCCAGAAAGGAGCAATGGCTTGTTCAGGGCCACACTGCTAGTTAGGGGCAGAACTAGGATTCGCACACAGGTCCTTGGACTTCATACCCAAAGCTCTGTCTACTCTACCAGTCAGTTGGTCAACAGACATCTACTAAGCACCTACTATGTGCCAAGCACTGCCCTAAGTGCTGCCACCCTGTTGCTGATTGAAATGAGATAAAGGATTATTTTAATGCCAGCTATTATTACTAATTCTTATTAAAGCTTATAAAACACTTTCCTAACAATAGCAATGCCAGTGCCATCCCCACTGCACAGACGAGGAAACTGAGTCTCACAGCTGGAAAGTGTCTGAGCTGGGATTCAGCTATAAGCCTCCTGACCCATGGTACAGGGATGGGTGGAGGAGTCAGGGCCTGGGTTCCAATCTGACCCTCCCAGCTCCCAATCCATACCCCTGAGCCTCTTCAAAATATCCCGTTTGCATATTGGGGATGGACAAGTATTGAACTTGAAATGGGCTTTGCATTTTAAACGGGGGTGAATGGTGGCATCTGTTGGATCTGACCAGTGAAGGTTGGCAAACCAGCACATAGGGTGATGGGTAACACCAAGCAGACCCTGGGGTCCCAAGGCTTGCCAAGAGGAATAGGACCACAGCTGGTATAGAGGGAGGCTGTAGCCACGTGGCCATAGCCCGAGCCTGGGCCTGGGCCTGGGCCCCCTTCTCTCACCTCTGTTCTCAGATGCTCTGCTTTTCTCCCGGAAGCTTCTCTTGGACCCCTCCTGGGGAATCCTCTCCCCCTCCACGCCCCCAGTTATCACTGGAGGTTTACTCCGGTTCATGGAACTTCAGAGCGCAGACCAAGCCCAGGGTCGACCTGCTATTTTCCTCTGGAGGATGATTACTCCTGTGGGCCGACAGCTCTGAAGTTTGCCAAGTGCTTCCAGCTGTCTCTATCGATGCTCGCTCGCAGCAGCCTTTGGAGGGAAGTTCTTTCATTCCATCAATAAGGAGTGTGGGGCTTGTCCAGGGTCTCAGAGATGGTGATGATAATAGCTGACATTTATATAGCACTTTGGGTGCACATTTAGGGTGCTGAGCTCTTTCACAACAATCCTGGGAGGGAGGGACTATTCTGACCCCCATATTATGGTGAGGGAAACTGAGGCAGACAGAAGTTAAGTGACTTGCCCAGAATCACAGGATTAGTGTCTGAGGTTGGATTTGAACTCGGGTCTTCTTGACTCCAGGCCTGACCTGGACATTGTACCACCCAGATATTAGCCGACATCTCCATCCCTCTCCTTTGCAGGGGTGGGAGGTCCATGGCTATAGAACGTCGCATAGATTTTCAAACTTTTTTATATATTGATTGGTCTTGGTGATTAGTTTTCTTTAAAAATTTTATTATTTTGGGTGTTTCTCTGGGAGGGGGAGAGAGAGGGATACTGGGAAAAACTCTGGGGATGTAAAAACAAGAGATAGCAATAAAAATTTATTTTTTAAAAAATCCTTTACTTAAAAAAAAAAACAAGTGATTTCCAGGGTTGGAGACATACTGGTTTGGGGGACTGGGGATGCACTGACAGTTTGGGGGGAGAGTGGGAATGGTGGTCAAGAGGCAGCCTGAGGCACAGCCTCTTACAGAAGGTGGTCCTTAAACCGGACCTTGAAGGGCTCTAGGGATTCTCTGGGTAGAAAGGAGAAAGAGCACTGAAGGACAAGGAGGCTGGAGAAAGGACATCATGTAGGAAAAAAGCAAATGTGGTTGGGACTTTCCTGTGGTGGTGGTGACCCTGTCTCAAAAGCCCTTCCAGTGGCAAGCAATCTCTGCTAGTCCCTCCAAGCTGGAGAAGCTTCAAGCCTGGATCTGGTAGCAGGCTGTGGGGTTGACTGTCCCAGGCCCAGCTGAGCTCAGTCCTGAGGGGTCATTGCCAGGATGGCCTCAGGGTTTCTTGGCTGTAGCAGCAAAGAGAGGCCATATGCCCAAGACTGAAGGTCTCAATCTGCATCAGAAGAAGGAAGGAACACACAGAGAAATGGCTGGTCCCTAAAGTAGGATAACTGGGAAACTGGAATGCCAGTGTGAGCAAGCTACAGGAAGCGAATCCTCCAAGTTGGCTCTTCTAAGAGAAAAAATCCATAGCATGGTAGGAAGGAGAGTTGGAGGGAAAAGACGAGGCTCCCGTCCTTCCTGCAGCTTACTGCGGGGGTGTCTTGTGGGCAAGTCATGGAACCTCCCTGAGACGCATCTTCCTTCTCTGTAAAGTGGAAACGATAACTCCTGTGTGCTTTCTGTATGTGGTTGGTTGTTGGGAGGATCGAGTGAGATGCTCTGGGTACCATCGAAGCTCACAGGAATAGCATCACTGGGGCTGCTCCAGTGCTTCTGTTAGGGACGGAGTGACCCCTCTTTTTAAGCAAACAAATACTGCACCTTTAAATCTTGTAGATTGCCTTTAACTCTGGAGAAAAAAAAATCTGATGAGGAGAAAAAAACAATCAATGGATTCTTCAACTCCTGCTAGAGGAATTATCGATTTCATCGGCTGTGATTCTGTATTGATTTGCTCGCTCTGTGATTGGCCTGAGTCTCTCCCTTGGATTTGCAGGGACAGCAGAACTTTGCATGCTCCCCTCTCCCCCTCTTCCGTGACACTTTGCTTCTCTTGGCTAGTGCTCCGTTCCCTTGACTCATCCATCCTGTCTAAATAAACTTTAAAATCCCTTTTGCTTTTTCTGTTTCAACATGGCTTTTTCAAGCCGTCCTTCACATTCTGGCTCCAGAGTCAGGCTGCTTCTTCTGGTAAATCTCCGGGACTATTATTGACAGGGCTTGTTTGTTTCCTCCCAGACTGCTGAAAAGAGGAAACATTCTTGGGAGGCCATGAGTAGGAAGCCAAACCAGAGAAAATAAACAGAGATCCGGCTGGGCCTCTTGCTTTGAGGGTTCTTTAAGGCTTTCCACAGCTGCGCTGTCTTTTCCTGCCTCCGGTGCCTGGGTCATCCATCCCTTCCCTTCCCTCTGCCGAGCTCATTTCTCTACCATTGCCCATTCTTGGGCCCATACGGAGGATTCCTTCCCTTTGGCCCTTTGCTTGCACTCCTAGGCTCCAGCTCTGGGCTTCCTCACAGTTGTTGACTTGACATAATAAATGGAGCTTGGTTCCATTCAACATTCATTAAGCATGATCGGTGCAAGACAGCAAACAGTGACGGCGCAGAGGAGATGGGTGGAGAGTCCTCCCTGGCAGTGCCAGACTTAACCTCTCAGGACCCAGGTAATCAATCTGAGAGCTTCCATGAAGTGCCTGCTCTGGGCCCCCCCAACCCAAGACCAGTCCTTGTCTGTAAGGATCATACTTTATCTCCCTAAGGCTAGGAGTTTGCAGAGCAGTTTTGGAGCGCTTTCTCTGAAGGGAATTCCCACACTAGGGAGTTCTAGCAAATGGATGGAATCATAGGTCAGGAAGGAAGGGAGGGAGGGAGGGAGGGAGGGAGGAGAGAGAAAGAAGGAAAGGAAAGAAGAAAGAAAAAGGAAGGAAGGAAGGGAGGAAGAAAAGAGAAAAGGAAGAAAGGAAGGAAGGAGAAAGAAGCCCTATGATTGCTCTGTATGTATATCTACATATATAGACACATACATATATATGCATACATATAGATAGATTGATGTCATTCAAACCTTCGATTTCATTGGCAGAGAGGTCTCACAGAGAGGAAATTCCCCTATTTCCTCCAGCAATACAGTGAGGTACCTGCTCTAAAAGTTCTGTTCTTGGAGAACTAAGAAGTGACATGGATTGTCCAGGGTCCCAAAGCCAATATGTATTTGAGGTGGGGCTTGAAACCTGTCTCCCTGCCTCGGAGTCCTGTGGTCCAGCCACTGGGCCGCACTGCCTCTCCCGCTGGCTATTAGACCAATAGCCAGTGTTCCCATAGAGCACTAGGGTTTCCTAGCAGCCACCCTGTTATTTGGGCATTAAACCCAAGGCCTTCCTCCAGCACCATCCACCCATAACTGCCTGATGGTCTCTGAAGCGCCTCCTGGGATCTTTTATAAAGACAGTATGGAGCCACAGCTCCAGCGGTGGTCATCAGGTTCCTCCTCTTTTTTTCTGCCCTGAGGACAGGGATGTGTGTTCCATCTCAGTGTGTACCCTGATGCATCCAGTGCTGCAGGGAACCTGGAGCCCCTGTGGTCCAAGCGCCTATCACAGACCAGTAAAGGAGGTCTGGTGGTGACTTGTTCCAGGTCCCCAGTGGCAGAGCCAGGGCTTGACCAAAGTAAGTATTTAAAATCCCTACGTGGTGCAGCCTTTTAAATTGTGCTGGTGTGATTGGTGTGTGTGTGTGTGTGTGTGTGTGTGTGTGTGTGTGTGTGTGTGTAAAATCTGAAAGAGACCCTCAGCGCCATCCAGCCCAGCCAGGCAGGAAGTGGGGGAGCCTTGGAACCCTCAAGCCCAGCTAGGTTCCAGAGCTCCAGGGCCAGGTGTAGACATCTCTTTCTGAGAATTCCATAGAGCATCATCCCAGGCACGATGGCAGGAGTCCCCGGGGGGTGAAAATTGCAGCAAAGGCAGCCCTGAATCCGAATTCCCTTCTCTTCCCTCCAGTCCAAGTTGTCCTGAAGCAAACTAGGAACTGGATCAGGAGAAAGGCGGGGACAGAGCCGCCTTCCTGCTGAAATGGCCCAATGCCGGAGAACAGCAGACATCGCTGGAACTGGTCTCCCTGGGACGACTCCGGTGTTTGTTTGTACTTGTCAAAACCTGGCTAATTTGAACTCGCCAGCCAGTGCCGCCTACACTCCCCAATCACTTCTGAATTATGGGCATGCAGACACATCTCGCCAACAACAAGCTCCATCCCTGAATGGAGCAGGCTTCCAGCCATCCCGCCATTTTCCTCCTGGCATTGGCTGAAACCCTGGAGGGTCCTTGGTGGGCACAAGGGCTTATGTAATGAGGGGGAGCCCACTGGGCTTTCCCACGTGTGTTTATTCATTATTTATGCACCCTAAAAAATAAATGCAGTGGAAATTTCTGTGTAGCCAAGAAAGATTCAGGAGAAGGCTGAAGATAACCAGTATGTGGATTTTTTTGTCTAAGTCACTAAGAGTCACTAGTATGAATAGGGTACAGCGGAAAGGCAGCTGGTCTAGGAACCCAGAAGACCTGGGTTCAAATCCTTACTCTTCTTCTCACTACCTAGGCAACCTTATACAAATCACTTCCCCCTCCAGGCTTGTTTGCTTGACTGGAAAATGAGGGGGTAGAGACAGAGAGGCGGAATTAAATTAACTTCAGCAGCTAAGTGCCTGCTACGGGTACAGCTTAAGGAAAAAAAAAAAACATAGGATTGGGAGGCTAACAATCCATCGGCATTTATTAAGCGCCTGCTTACATACCAGACACGATGCTAAGTGCTCGGGATACAAAGAGGCGAAAGACAGTCCCTGCCCTTGAGGGGCTTACATTCTGATGACAAATACATAGGAAGCAAGCTCCACACAGAATCAGCAGGAGATGATCAGCAGAGCGAGGGCACTGGAGGAGAGGGGCTGGGAAGGTTTCAGTCCCACAAGGTGGGACTGTAGAAGCCAGGGAGGTCCTAGGTCCCTGGCTCTAGAACTTCCCAGAACTTCAGAAGTCATCTTATCCAAGCCTTTCCCTTTACAGAGGAGGAAACTGAGTCTGAGATCAGGTGATTTGGCCAGGGCCACTCTGTAGTGAGTATCATAGATGGAATTTGAACCCGGGTCCTCTGGCTCCAGATGTATTTCTCTTTGCACGATGCCCAATGCCTCTGAGAGGACCTGGGTTCAAATCTCAGTTTTGTCACTCACTCCCTGGGGGACTTTTGCCTTGGTGTCCGCTTCTGTAAAACAAGGAGGTCGGATTGAATGAATATGTAATCCTATCATTCTGTGACTCTGAAGTGACTTCTGAAGTCCTGGCTGCCACTCAGCTCCTTGGGAGGATCGAGGAGAGGAAGAAGAGGGGAAAGGAGACTCTTCCCCCATAGAATGGGGCTGTCAGTGTGGTCACTCTGATCTCCTCCTAGAAAGAGCTTAGGACATGAAGTCAGCCTATCTGTGCAAATATAAGACCTAAGCAAAGTATCAGAAGAACCTGTGTGAAGAAGGGGATTAGCCTTCACAAAAGCCAAAGATTCTAGAGGGGCAGAGGGAAGGAAGGAGAGTGATTCAGGCATGGGGGGCTGCCTGGGCAAAGGCTTGGAGATAAGAGACTAAATGTTGCACACAGAAAACAGGTCAGTTTCTTCACACATCCTATCTCTTGAACTCTGAAGTTCCATTATAAATCCTCACTTGAACTTATCTTCCAGAAATAAGCAATTTTTGCAAACATTTACTGAGTCCCAGATGGGCGAGGCAGTAAGCTTCCCGTATGTTTCGGGATCACCCTTACATCCTCTTGAAAACATTTGTGGCCTATGGAAGATGAACCCCTGGGTTTTTGGTTCAGAAATGCCTGAAGATGTCAGAGGCAAATGTCATTTGGGGATGACCTCTGCCAGAAATAGCAGTAGGCATGTCCGGAGCTCACATTCTTCTTGTGGTCAGTTCATATTTCTGCTTTGTGCCTGTCCCTTGGTCAGAAGGAGGTTGATGCAGGAGAGCGCTGCAAAGTTCATGAGTCAAGAGAAGTCTTTCCAAAGTCCAAAAGAAACTAATGGGAACCCAATGTCAATATAACCCTGATAAAGGAGGGCCTGCAGAGTCAGTCCACAAGCATTTATTAAGCACCTATTATGTGCCAGGCACTGTGCAAAGCACCAGGAATGCAAAGGCTGGAAAAAGGCCTTGCTCCCAAGGGGCTCCCAGTGCAGTGGGGAGAGCAGCATGCAGCTAGCTATGTCCAAACAGGGTGTGGTCCTAGAGTGTAGCTATATACACAGGATACATATCTGCAGAAGAGCTCAGAGAGGAGGCCCTGAGATGAAAGAGGACCAACAAAGGCTGCTTGGAAAAAGTGTAGCATTTCTGTGAGATGTGAAGGAAGGTGGGGGACCTGGAGGCAGAGATGGGACAGAGAGCATTCCAGGCCACTGAAGGTTCTGGAAGTCAGAAGGAGGAGAGTCTTGTTCTAGGAACAGCCAGAAGTCTTGGGCCACTGAGTCACCAATTATGTGAAAGAGGACTGGAAAGGTAGGAAAGGGCTAGGTTTGTGGAGGGCTTTGAATACCAAACAGGATTTTCCATTTGATCCTGGGAGTAATAGGGAGCTTCTGGATTTGATTGAATGGGGGGAAGGGTGACAGTTTAGTGGAGGATAGAATGTAGAGAGGGGAAACTTGAGGCTGGCAGACCCCCCAGTAGGCTATTTCAATAGTCCAGGGGATGAGGGCTGGCATGCAGCAGGAGGTGGCACTGTCACAGGGAACAAGGGAGTGTATGTGAGATGTTATGAAGGTATCATCGTCCAGAGGCCTTTGGCCACTCACCGGCTCACCTGAAGAGTGGCCCATTTTCTTGCAAAGGCAAGCCTGTCTTCATCTTGTCCTTTCTCAGTCCTCCTGTCTCATTCATCTTCCATCCTGGTTCATCCTGGCCATAAAGCTGCCCATGTCGCTGCCATATTCAAACACTGTTCACTCAATCCAACCATCCCCGCTAGTTATCACCCTATATTTCTTCTCCCTTTTGTGGTGAGAAGGTCATCTATGGCTCCACTCTCTTCTTACCCCCTTACCCTCTGGCTTCTGACGTCATTCCACTAAGACAGCTCTCCCCAATGTTACCAATGATGTCTTCAGGGTCAGTCTTCACCCTTCTTGGCCTCTGCCGCCTTTGATGCTGTCTATCACCGTTTGCTCTTTGACATTCCTTTCACTCTCGAGTCTCTCGGCACTGCTCTCCCCCTTCTCCTTCTACCTTTCTGACCTCTCCTTTCCTGCCTGTTGACTATGTGAGTCCCCAAGGCTCATTTAGAGCATACCATGGAAGAGCCTGTCATTGGCAAACAGTGATAAATCCTCTTTTTTAACATCCTTTGGAGTTCAGTAAAACCCACTGTTTTACATGAGATGTGTGGTTTTGAATAATGTGCAAGAATATAAGGAGGAGCGTATGTTATGTCTGTCAGCCACATGCCAAGTACCTTATGGGGCTTAAGAAATCCAAGGGGAGGCCCGTGCCCTTCATGCTAGGAAATAAAGCATGGACACAAAACAATAGTTTTCGGGCTCAGAAGCCGCTGAGATCAAATCCCTCTTCTGACCCTTATTACCTAGCTGAGTGCCTCAGTTTCTCCATCGGTGAGAGGGGGGTTTGATGTAGATGATCGCTAAGACCCTTCCAGCTGGAGACCTAGAATCCCACCTCATACCGTTCTCAACTGCGTGATCCTGGGAAAGTCTGTTCACCCCTCTGGGTCTCAGCTTCCCCGGCTATAAAATGAGGGCAGTGCCCACCTGGCAGGATCGTGGGGAGGCTGAGATCCGCAAAGCCTAAGGCCCAGCACAAATGCCAGTTATTACTAAGCACACTTGTAAAAATCTTGGATTTGGCTGATTTTCTCCTCAGCAGCTGTGGGGGTTGATGGAAGCTATGGGGGTTTTGTTGTTTGTTGTTTCCTGCGGTATGTCTTTGTGGCCCCTTCTGTGAATTCCTTCCTTCTGGAGGGAGGAGGTGGGCGGTAGTGCGTGTACACACACACACACACACACACACACACACACACACACACACACACACACACTCTCTACACCATCGCCTATTCACAGAAGTATGGGTGTCTCGTGTCACACCAGTGGGAGGGTGGGCCGGGGCTGCCCAGCACCCACCCAGATTCGTTTCTGTCCTTGGGCCAATGTGCTGTGAGAGAAATAACTAGAGGGGAGTTCTCTTTTGCCCCAAATGTGTCTGCTTTCCTCCTGCTGCTGCTGCGAATTAGCCACATCCTTTTCCGAATGCTGTTTGCATAAATAAGATAATCTCTTCCTCAAACATTAGGGACCCAGCACATGTTCTGGAGGAGAATGGGAGCTTCTTCCCCTAAGAGGCTCGTGGGAGGATTCTGCTGAGAGATAAAGATGTGATCACACGAGGGGCATCTTTGAAAGGATGCCTACCGTGCTTCTCGGAGCAGGCACCGGTTAATAATAAATGTGCATTTCAGTAATGACACTTGAGGGTCCTTGACATTTTCAGAGAAATGAAGCCTTCCTATGGATCCGTGGGGAGAGCAGGGAACAGAAGGGCCTTCAGAAACATCTGTTTTCCAGTCTGAAAACCACTCCCCTCCCTCGGCCTCTCCACATTGGGCCCAGCAAGATTTCTTCTTAATGTCTCCAACCCACACACCCTTACCCTCTCCCCAAAGTCTCCTGGACCCTCCTGTTCTGGGTCAATGCTTAGACATGCAGGTGGAGGCCTGAAGAGTGGATGGGACTTGGAGTCAGGAGATTCAGGTTAGCTTTGGGAACCTAGCCAAACTGCTTCACTTATATGCCTCAGTTTCCTCATAACACTGGTGCAAGGTTGTGGGCGAGTGCGATAGAACTGAGCCATTCTGACATCCCAGACTGCACTTTGGTCGTTGGCACCCGCAGGTATCCAGCTGAAGGTCCGTCACCAGCTTTGGCCAATCTCTGGCTCTTAGATAGCCAGCCTTGGCCCCAGTGGACTAGGGAATGGGAGACTTCAGGATGATGGGAGAGAAATAGATCAGCTCACCCTTCCCTATGTGGTACCACCTGAGTTCAGTAGGCATTGCTGGGTGAGCTGGGCCACATGGAGGCTGGAGGCTCGACCTGGTCCTTGCTATCAAATGTATCACAGGGGAACCAGTCTGATTGAGGCTAGGAGCCAGAGAGCAATGATATCGCAGACAACCAATATTTTTTCTTAAATTGGAAGCCCATGTTCACTTGTTTTAATGAATCAAAATACCATCTCAGCCTCTTAGAAGCAAGGGGAGGCAGGGGAGTCCAGGCCTACTAATGGGAACTCCTGGGGTTCTTGTCCCAGATAGGCCACTGACCTCTCTCACCTCAGCTTCCTCATTGGTAAAAAGACAAGGCTGGACGAGGGGCCTCCAAGGTCCCTTCACATCTAGTTGTTTTATGAGTCTATGACAGAAGATTTTTCAGGAGACAAACCTCACTTTCAGGCAGAATAAAGATAACCTACCTCTTCTGAGATGTTATTTTTGTGACAATCCATCTAGCCCTAGAAGAGGGCTCCCTGGCCATCTAGTCCAACCAACTTATTTTACAGATAAGGAAACTGAGTCTTAGGGAGGGGAGGTGACTTAGAGCTGGATATTATGTCTAGTCCAGTCGCCCATTTTACTTGCAAGGAAACTGAGGCCTAGAGGGGGTGGTGATGCCCAAGTTCACACATCTGGAGTTAGAAGGACTCTCTCATCCAGGCTCCTCCTTTTATAGATGGGGAAACCAAGGCCTGGGGTCCCATGTGACCCAAAGGATCACAGAGCTGGCCTTGGCAGGAGGTCCGAGGTCACCTGAGGCCCAGTGAGGTCAAGGGACTTGTTGCAGATCACGGAGACTGTTTTTAAAGATAGATCCATCCATGGAATAGCATCAGTATTGTCACTAACATTAGATCACTTTTACCACTTCCAAGTTTGCAAAGGTCTTTTACAAAGATTATTCGTACCTCAATCAATAAACATTTATGGAGCAACTACTATGTGCTAAACATTTATGGAGTACCTACTATGTGCCTGGAACCGTGCTGAGCTCTGGGGATACAAAAGAGGCAAAAGACAGATCCTGCCATCGGGGACCTCACAATCTAACTGGAGAGACAACATACAAATAGATATATCCAAAGCAGGGTTAAAGAGGCAACAGTGACCAGAGGGAAGTCACTGGGATGAAGAGGGATTGGGGAAGGCTTCCTGGAGAAGATGGGTAGAGGCTGTGATGAACCCCCATTCTGCAGAAGCTGAGAACCTAAATGTTAAAGGTCACCCAGTATCCAAGGCAGGATTCACACCCAGGACTGAACTCCCATCAGCTTCTTGACTGTTACTGTTAATGAAGTGTCCTAGGTAAAGCTTCCTCAGTGAATAATTCTAAAATGAATTAACAAAGGTCATGTAGAATAAGTAAATGGCAGATCTTCGATTTGAACTCAAGTCCTCTGACTCAAATCCACCATCCCACACTGTGCCAATTTTAGTATTTGACAATGACAACAATCTAAAAGTCCTGTGCATGGTTAAACTCCTACTCTGCACCAGGCTCCTAGGGGATGGTGGAAGGCATTAGGTGGGTGGGAACCCAAACAAAAAGTAAGGGGGAGGGTTGTGAGTGGGAGGCTGAGACCACCAGGGAGAACATCTCAGCTGCTCAGCTACTGAAGGCATGTCTGGCTGTATGGTCACAGCCCCTCTTCCCTGCCCACTGCCCCTCCTGCCACAGGGAGCTTGCCTTAGAAAATGGTCAGGAGAGAGGCAAGATCAACGTCTTCTTCTCCTTTGGAGACAGAAATTGGAGTCTTAAGAAGTGAGGCAGATCAGTATCAGGAAACTGCATTCAGATGTCACTCCAAGTTGAAGAACTTAATTTACTGCAGAGATGGCTTGGGGATGGTGTGAGATGTTAGAATTCTGTCTTCTTTCAAAGGCTTACTTGGGCCGTTGATTGACTCTCAGTAGGAGACCTAGTTTTTAAATATAAAGCGAGAAGTCTTTCAGAAGCACTTGCCAAATATAGAAATGCAGTCACGATTTTATTATCAGAGTTTACAGGGAAATCCACAACTTTCCTCTTTTTATTTGGTGAAGGGGCCTGAAAATCAGAGGGACTGAGAGGAGCCAATAGTGGCAGCTGAATGAGGCTTATTGTGTGGCTAGTGCTGAGATCAAGTAATCCATCAACAGGCATCAATTAAGCAGGTACCTGGTACTGTGCTAAACCCTAAGAATACAAAAAAATCCTTCCCCTCAAGGAGCTTACATTCTAATGGGCCTGGCCATACTTGAGATATATCTGAAGCAGAAGCAACCTGAATGGGAAGGTATTAGCAGTTGGGAGATACCTGCAGGATACCAAGAAAGGTATCCTGCAGGAAATGAGAAGGGCGTCTTAGAGGAAGCCTGGAGTGGTAGCTGTGAGGAGGCAGAGTGTTCCAGGTGGGGAAACTTGTGCAGACTGGGCATAGAGATGCAAGAAGCAGTCTCTGCATAAGGGGACCTCAGGCAACAGCCAATAATAGAGAACTTTTGGGTGACCAGGTAGATTGGCACTTTCTCTATGACTTAAAGGTTGTCTGGGACACTGGGCAGGTCAGCGACTTGGCTAGGGTCACAAAGCCTGTCTATATCAAAGACTATATTTGAACCAAATGTCACCTCTGGAAATCAGGGTGATGAGAAGATTTGGCTCCTCCAGCCTCTTGCTTCATTCTTCCCTCTTCTGGCCTATGGTGTCTTTGTGTCCCATATTTACAGATGAAAGGGGCCCCTTATTTCATAGATGAGGTCCACAGAGATGAGGCCTTTCCTCAAGGTCTTCCAAGTAGAGAGGGAGCTAGAATCCATTCCCTCTTGTAATAGGGGAGATGGAGACAGTTGGTGAGGCTTACTTAATGTGCAGCAACCAGTGACCCAGGATTTTTCAGGCCTAGTTCATTCTTACGTTTTCAATGAGCAACCCCGAGTGTGCCTTTTCTCTTTCCCCAATTGGAAAAGCACTGCTTTGCCATTTGTAAGACTCCCCGGAGCATCAAATAGGCTTCTTAATGAGGATCGTCTTGGTTTCTCGCTTGTGAAATGTCTTTGTAATTGTAAATAATATTCCACTCCCCACCAGGGAGGAGCTCTGAAGTGGGGGGGGGGCGGTGGTTGGGGTTCCGTGGCTTTCCTCCCCATTGCCACAGAGGCGTTATCAGCCTCCGTGGGATGCTTTCATGGAGCCCTCAGTAGAATTGGTCAGGTCCCAAGGAACAATCAGTTACTCCATGGCTTTTCTTGGGAACACTTGTCACGGGCATGAGGAGCCTCACTTTTCTTCAGTCCTTAGCTGAGAGAGCCTTCTCATGGAGCTCAAGGACTTTTCTGGGGTTCACAGAATCTCCCAAAGGCTCTGAAGAATCATCTGGGGAGGGACTTTTACAACCCTTGGCTTCATAGGATCAAAGATTTAGAGCTGGAAGGAGCTTTAGAGATCATCTTGTCCAACTCCCTCATTTTATGGAGAAGGGAACTGAAGCTCAGAGAGGGTCACACAGGAAAGAAATGACAGGCTAGATTTGAACTCATCTCCTGATCTGAATTTCCTGCCCTTTCTACTGTACAACCTAACAAGGAATCCACTGTTTGGGCCAACAAATGGTCATCCAGCCTTTGCCCAGAGACAGCCAGTGATGGGGAACTCACCCAGCCTTCCAAGGCTATCTGTTCCATTTTAGAAAAGCACTAATTGGCAGAAATTTTACCAAAATATGATTGACTTTGAACATTTCCTTTGTTCATATTTTAAAAGTCCCGATGATCTCCTTTATTTTTCCCATAAGAGATGTCTTAGCTAAATTACAGAGCTTTTAAAAATTGACATAGCATCGGAAGTTTGTGTTTTCCTAGTCTGAATGCTTATACTCCGTATTCAAGTTTCAGTCTGGTTTGGGGACAAACAGCTCTGTTGAATCATCAGCAAGAGCAAAATGTGAGGATGAAAGCCATCGTCTCCTTCATCTGTTGACAAAAGGTAGCAACAGTGGAGATTTTTACTGATGGGGTGTAAATCCCAAATGTATGATAATAAATATTTGTTTACATAGACTGTAACTTGAGTTATTTGACAACCTGTATTTTTATAGGAAAACAAGACCTTTCCCATTGAAACCAGGTTCCAGAGGCACATTGCCCTCAGGGATTGGTTTTGGTCCAGTCACATAAGGCATTTGAAAATACAGTGGATTGATTCAGTGTCAGGAGAGACCAAGGTTCAAATGCGACTTCTACTATTCTATCCCATCTCTGTTTCTTCAGTTTTCCCTCCCTCCTACCCTCCTTCACTTCTTCCTCCTCCCTCCCCCTCCCTCGTTCTTTACTTCCTTTCTTCCTTCCTTCTATCTGTCCTTTTGTCCTTCCCTCCTTCCATCCCTCCTTCCTTCCTTCCTTCCCTTCTCTCTCCCTCCCTTCCCCTCTCCCTCCCTTCCCCTCTCCCTCTCTCCCTCTCTCCCCCCTTCCTTCATTCCTCATGCTCACCTCTGCAGCATTTCCAGCATTTTCACTGCTAGCTCTTGCTGCCTTTGCATCGAAGAAGTGTTATTTCCTTTGAGTCAGAACACCAGACCACATCTGCAGCTTCCCCAGCCTCTGCCCATCTGGTGACCAAAGTGGGCCTCAGGGAGCTGGCTGGCGTGCCCCTCCCTACTGAAGGTTTATTACTCTCTCTCCTATCCTAGCTAAGTCAATTCCATGAATTATTTTCTTTTTTCTCCACTTTTGGGTACAGAAAGCATCAGCACCTCCCACTGAGTCTCGACTAAATGGGAGCCTCTTGTGTGCTGTCAGCCCCTCTCATAGCCCTGACCATGTCAATGGCCTTGACATACAGAAACCTGGAAGAGCAGGGTCAGTCTAGTGGCCTCCATGACCTTGGAGGTTCCTCACAGCTCAGAATGTTGGATTCTGTGGAATTAGGTCATCTTCCAGAATTACTCTGCACCCAAATTTCCTTTTCCAGAGGCAGCCTGGTGATGGACAGACCTTCAGATTTTGCTAGGCTGGCCCTCAGACCACAGACAGGACCCTGGCAAGCTTTCCACATTGGATGTTCCGGAGCTTGTCCTCCATGGCAGGTTCCCTCTGCACCTTGATGAGGGATCAGAGGAGGACCCAAGGAGGCCCATTGACTGTCCTCAGGAGAAAAGGAAGTAAGCAGCATTGTCTCTGCCTCCACAGGCACATTTGTTTCAGCTGTGAAATCTGCAGAGACCGGGGAGTGCTGGTCCCCTGGCATCATTTCTACTGGGGCTTGTCTAGGTTTTTCTCAGGCTCACAGACCCAGGTTTCCCTCTTCTCTCCCCCTGCCCCACCCCACCGTGCCATTGCCTCCAGGCCCAGCTGGGGAGAGAGGCTGTTGAAGGCCTGGGCTTCTGCTCTGTTGCCGCATTGCCTTCTGGTGCACCCTCAGTCTTGTGAAGGAAGTCCTAAGCTGGGGATTTCATTTCCTTTGAGGACCAACTTTTCCCAACTAAGCCTGAAGGACTTTTTCTCCACGTCCTCTGCCAGGACCCTTAGCTTCTGGAGAGAATTGGATAGGGCAGAGGGTGGCTGTCTGTAAGGACCATGGACTGGGGAGTCCCAGACAGGGCAGGCCATCCCAGTGTGGGGAAGGCCCCTTCCCACCATTGCAGAGCTATTTCAGACTGCTGCTGGGCCTTGCTTCTGTTCAGGTTTAAAGGAAGGGGTAGAGAAATGAGTCAGCAACTCTCTGAGAAGGCCTATACAGTGGGACCTACCTGTCCTGGGGAATAACTAGCTGGGTTGGGGGTGTAATCCTTGCCTTTTAATGGCTAGCTGATTGTAGAAGGGTCTCCTCTTTGTCTGAGTCTGATTTATGACTCTAGTCTTCCTTCCCTTTTGAGGATGGTCAGCTTCTTGGTGCCCTCTGATACTTCTCTTAGGACAAAAGTTACTGGCATCAAATGTAATACAGAAAAGGAAACTGATGTAGCCCCAGGACCAGCTGACTTCCTGCCCAGGATCCGGTGTTGGCTGGGAACCAGAGGCTGTCCACACACACGTTACAGCTCGGACTCTGGGAAGTGGGTCATGTGTCCTCCACTTCATGAAGAGGAACAGGGGCTGTGAGAATTCTTCTCAGGGCCTGCCTGCTGCTGGCCAGTCATCAGCTTATGTTTTCACCAGGGATGCATTTCCTTCCGGAAGGATTCCTCCCATCCCCTGCCTCTCCCTAATCCCTGCACATCAGCTCTGACGAGGGAGAAGTGAGTCAGATGGCTCCACAGTTTGTTTTTTAGCCTCAGACATGGCAGCCATTTCCCCTCCCCAGTTTTCCTACTTACACCCTTGGCCAGTCTCCATTAGAAGGTCCAAAGAAAAGAGGATGTGGTAAATTACCTCCTTTTTTTCCTCTGAACCAAACCAGGTAAGATTCCTTAGTGGACATAACCATGGAGGCCATACTGAGGGTGGTATAAAGCAGAGAGATCCAGGCTCACTAAACTGGGGAGGAGGGGGCAGCACAGTCACGGAGGATGTTTGACACAGACTACAAATGGCAAGGGACTCTCTTGGTGAAGATGACAAGGCTGGTCTCCTTTGAGTGGCTGGGTCTCATTGGAGAGGCGTCATGACCCAGAATATTCTGGAAACTCCTCAGTAGGGCCTCAGACACTCAAAGGAGACCACCCTCACAAATGAGCACAGACAAAGAGCTCCTTTTGTCCAGGTCTTGTCCTGGGGGCTGGCCCATCTGTGGAATGTGTCCATCAGTCCATACATCTAAGGCATGCTCTGATATGGACTGTCATCTGTACCCAGAATTGAATGGGAAGAAGACAATAGGGAGGGCTGTATCTAGAAAACAACATGAAATTCCCAGTGATCCCTAGCTACCTTGTGACAAAAGCCCCTTTTCAATGCCCCTATAGTGATTCATATGGCTACAGATCTTGATACATACTATGGTGATGTCCCTCCCCTCCTCAGTAACCTCCACGGCTCCCTATCACCTCCAGGATCACATAGAAAATCTCTGGCTTTTAAAGCCCTATTATGACTGGTTCCCTTCCCACCTTCTAGTCCTGCCCTTCCAGATCATACTCCCCTCCACGGGCTCTATGATTGAGTGGTGCTGGCCCTGCCTGTTCTTCCTGGCACAAGACAATTCATCTCTTGAGTCTTTTCACTGACTGGCCCCCATGCCTGGAATCCTCTTTCTCCTCATCTCCACTTCCTGGCTTTCTTGGCTTCCTTTAACTTTCAAATAAAATTCCACCTGCAAAAATATTTTTCTGGCCATTCTTATGGCCAATGTGTTCCCTCTGAGATTATCTTCAATTTATCCTGCATGTGTCATGTATGTACATAGTGGTTGCATGCTATATCCCTGCATTAGAATATGAGCTTCTTGAGGGCAGAAACTGTCTTTTGGCTTCTTCTGTATACCCCCTGCTCATCACCGTGCTAGGCGCATAGCGGAGCTTAATCAGTGCTTTTTGCCTGCCTTCAGCAGTGACAGGTTTCCGCTCCCTGCCTCTCTGGGCTCTGAGATACTAAGAAAATTCTATTTTGTTGTGGATTGGGTTTGATGCCCCAGGTCCGCTCCGCTCCTGTTCTGGGCTTTGGGGGACAGTTCAATTACATTTCTCATTCGAGAGGAAGGAGGGAGTGACTGGTCCATAGTCACACAGAAAGTATAAGGATGTTCATTAATAAAATGATGCTTCTTTTCAGATTTCTGTAACTTAAGTGAGGGCTTTGGGCACCGTGGTCACTCAGGTACCTCCCCGCCAGCTCTGACTTGCTGTGAGTCCAGAGGTGCTGAGTTCGTTGGGGCTCCTGCTTTTACTACCTGATGCCTGAGTGCCTTGGACAAGTCCCTTCTTTTTGTCCTCCATAAGATGAGGGGGGAGGGGCGCACCTCTAGGTTCTGCCTGTCCTTAATGCAGCATCCTTGTTTGTATGACAAACAAACAGATAGACACTTTTTCTTAGTGTATAATAGCCCTCCAGTGGGTACAGTCAGTTGGGAGAGCTGGGGAAGGTTTGCAGCCTGTGGCTTGCAGATGCTTTTTTAAGACATTATTGTTGTCTAGGGAAGAGGTTTGAATGATCGACGTGAGGGCTCCCGGGTGTCTGCTGGCCACTGCCCTTAACCTCAAATGTCGCACAAATAGGTGGGGGCTGCCTCTCTCTGCTGACCTGACAGCTTTCTCCTTGTCATTCCCAGCCCTGAACAGTGGGGCCATTGATACTCTGGGCTAGAAGCTGAAGCCCTCCTCCAGAATCCAGCTGTGGGGCTGGGGCCAGAAGGCTCTGAAAGCAGAAGGGATGGCCTGGCCTTCTGGGCCACTGGCTGGAGGCTGAGGAGGGGCCTAGGAGGAGCTTTCCCTTGGAGAAAAGACAAACCAGGGATGGAATCCTTAATGCTGCTTTGTTTGGGGGTTTCATTTTGTGGAAACCAGGGTGGGGGCAGTGTTGTTGTTTTTTTTTTAATTTACTTCTATGCTAAAAGCCTGTAAAAAGCACCAGCTTTGTGCCAGGTGCGTGCTAGGTAAAGATGCCCTGCCCTCTGGGAAATGACATTCTATAGGCTTAGCTATTTTATAATGTATCAGATTCTACCCAGGCGGCTTTTCCTCTTGCTAGGACCCTCCCTCCTCCCTAACCTATCTGATATTTATTCAGTATCTACTTACCATGGTGCCTATATTGTCTTCCCCAATAGAATATAAATCCCTTTTCATCTAGATTGATTGATTGGT
This sequence comes from Trichosurus vulpecula, assembly GCF_011100635.1. Taxonomy (NCBI): domain Eukaryota; kingdom Metazoa; phylum Chordata; class Mammalia; order Diprotodontia; family Phalangeridae; genus Trichosurus; species Trichosurus vulpecula. The sequence goes on along the minus strand of NC_050580.1, from coordinate 7,996,180 downwards.
TGAATGATTGGGGTGGGGTGAAAAAAGCTCCACAACTCCACAAGGATAAACAAGTACAGCTTTGTATAAAGTAATTAAATGGAGGTAGTCAGAAAATGCCTCAAAGAAAGCTGGGAATTCCCACTGTGAGCAGCTTCAGGAGTCAGGGACTGCTTATGCAAAGGCATGGTGATCAGAGATGAACTATCTTGCAGGAGGAACCACAGGTAGGTCATTTTGGCTGGAGTGTAGACCCTGTTAAGGGGGTTGATTGGTGTGAAAGGAGTCTAAAAAGTGAGGCTGGAGAGTGAAGGGTGTTAAGAACCTTACAAACAATAGAGAGCCACAAACTTCTTCATGATCTGTCATAGATGATTTGGCCACTGTGTGGAAGATAGATTAGGAAGGGCAGAGACCAGTCTGGAGGTTGTTTGGGGATAGCCCAGGTGAGATGAGAGGTTGCCATTAGGGCATGGCTATGGGGGTGGGGAGAAGAAGGGGACAGACCGAGGGTGGTCCTGGAGATGGAAGGGACCCCATGTGAGGGCAGAGGGAGAGGAAGAGCTTTTGGGACTCCTCGTTGACTCCCTTTGGGAGATTCTGAAGCCCTGTGGTGTTGCTTGAGCCTTTTTCATCTGAGAATGCCCATGGTACAGCTGAGAGCACCTGGGGTGGAAGGATGAAGACAGTTAATGTGTCCAACTCAGGCACTTGTTATTAGATTCTCCTTTTGGGGAAGATCTCACAGGCTAAGATATCACAGAGGTCTCAAGCCCTTGGCTGTGGACTCGTGAACTTCCTGCCTCAGTCCTCTGGCACATAGCATTCACGGTTCATGCAGAGAAGCTCCTCACCTGAATCCTTAAAAGTCATTAAAAAAACCCAGGGGATTCCATCCCCTCAATAAATGCTGTGCCTTGGGCCAGGGATCAATAGGACTTAAGTTCTAACCCTGCATCTGTATCCTGTGAACCTTCCTTCCTCATCTGTAAAATGGGGGTGATAAGGCTTGTGGTGACCACTCCATAAGGTTGGGGGGAGGGGGCTCTGTAACATCAGTAATGATGAAGCTCTGTATTTCCTCGGTGAGGGCTCATCCTCCACCGAAACTGATTGCTGCCCTTCTGTGCCTCAGTAGACACTTTTTATTGGTTTTCATGGCCCAAAGGTCAACCCTGAAAACACCTTATATGCTCTATCTGTGGTGCAGAATCTCTGAGGTTGCTAGCGTTATCCGTGGATGGCAGAAGCACACTGTCCTTCGATGGCCCATACGTGAAACCTTTCCCTCTAAGCAAAACCAGCCACAGCTTTGGGGACTCCACATGTAGCCTGGATGGGCTTCCAGTCCCCCCTTACCTCAGGGAGACATTGGAGGAAAATGTTAAGGGGAGATATCAATGTAGGGGGAAGAGAATAAGCATTTCTATGGCCCTACTACGTGCCAGGCAGTATGCTAAGAGCTTTTTACAAATACCTTGTTTGATCCTCACAACAACCTTGGGAGCTAGGTGTTATTATGATCTGAGGAAACTGAGTCAAGTAGAGGTGAAGTGACTTGCCCAGGATCACACAGCTGGTGTCTGAGGCTGGATTTGAACTCAGATCTTCCCTACTCTAGGCCTAGCGTTCTACCCAGTGTGCCACAAGCTTCCCCTGACGTCTGAATGCATTATGTAGGACTTTCCCCATTAGGCGCATGGCCTTTTGTGTTCATGAGTTTTAGAGAGAAAGGCAAAGCTGGATTCCCCACTTTGTTTTTCAAAGCAGTAACTATATGGTCCAACCCCTGCTGGGTTTTTATTTTTATTTTTTTATGAACGCTTCATTGCCTTGTGGATAGTAATCTGCAGGGTGGAGAGATGTTCCTTAGGGCACTGCATCTTCTCTGAAAGGGAGACCTGCCTGACCTTGGAACAGAGAGAGCAGCCCCTTGGCTGTGGCAGAAACACAAACATCTCACATTCAGGGCAAAACGGGGTCAAATTCCCCCTACTCGGCATCCCGACTGATCCTGGAGAGGGAATGGCCCCTCACTAAACAGCTGGTAACCAACTGGGCAGAAGGATGGCATGGGAGGGGGGGAGGTGTGTGTGAAACGAAAAGCCAGGTGGGGCCTATGTGTTGTGAAATTTAGCAGCACCGATCAACGTTTGTTAAGTTTTCTGCTCGGAGCAAGCTTTGTTCTGGAGCTGGAAAGGAAAAGTGAAAACTGCCCTCCAGGAGCTTCCCTGGAGGTGGGGGTGCAGCTGTACCACCTGAGCACAAAGTAGTTCTGTGTGGGGATGAACACAGGAGAGGGTGGGAAGCTAGCTGGAAGGGTTGCCCGGGGCCCAAGAGCAGTCAACAGGAATTAAGACCCTGAGGAGAGTTTCTCTCTACATCAAATCAGGGGGTTGGGCATCTCTAAGGTCATGTCAAGCTCTCAGATTCTCCCAACAGTGAAGCTTTCAGCCTTCATCTCTTCTATTTCTGTGACCTCTGGAAAATGTTTGAGTTTAAAAAAATTGGTGAGATGTCATTTTCTCAACCTTTAAGGCACAAATCTAACAATAGGCAGTAGGTTTTGTTTCTAAGGAGTGTTCTCTAAGGTTCTTTAAGAAATCCGAGATTCCGTAATTACCCAATATTTCACAATTAATTATTAAAGGGTAATAAATGGATACTGTCTGCTTTAGTTTTACATACCTAAATGTCAGAAAAATGGCAAAGATCTCTAAAAGACAAAAGGATTCTTTAATTACCCATTCCCATGGTAACTCAGACCCTGCATTGTCTTTGTCTTTGCTGGGGGTATTTTAAGTCCTTTTAACGAGTTGAGGCCCCTCTTATATCACCACTAAGGTCCACCGTGTAACAGAAAGATCAGCTTGCTAGAATCTCAAAGGCCTGCCCCCCTCCCCACATTGAGAGAGGACAATATTCTAACTAGGAGGGAAAGAGAAACTTTTTGTTGCCTGCAAAAGGTGTTTAACCTTTCCAGAATTAGCAAGACCAAAAGGCATGATTTCCCTCTACACCGCATTTGTGGATAATATCAAAGCATGAATATAAACTCACTCCAGCGAGCTGATCTCAGAGCAGCTCCCTCAAGACAAAGAAAATGGCTGTAATTGGGGCTAAATATAGACTAGCCTACTCTGATCAGGTAATACCTGATGCTCACAGGGCCATTTAGAGTTTGCAGTGATCTCATTTGGCCTTCACAGCAACCCCCTATGAGGTAGGCAGGGGGGATCTCCACCTTACATACGGCAACACAGAGCCTTGTGGGAGGAGGGGAGATTTGTCTAAAGTGATGCTGTTGACTTAGGTTTTCAAGGCACATTTTTTGGCTTTGTCTTTGCACCCTCACACAGCCTTGAAACCTGACTAATGTGGAGATAATGATGTTTATTCCAATCTTGTTTTAGGGAAGTGTTTTTGTACGCCTTAAGGTGAAATACAAATGAAAGTTGTTCTGAAGTCAATGACCGTTGATCACCATTGATGGTACCTTGGTACAATAGAACTGATTAAATCAAATGAACAAATGCAGTTTGAGGCCCAGTCATTAGCTATGAGGCAGGTAGAGACCACCCATCAGCTCTTCATCCTGTGCACATAATTTTTCGTGATACAGAGACACCGTTCTGATTATGGTTTGTTTTTTGTTTTTTTCATCACTAACATTAAAAGCTGTTTACATGCCACGAGTTGCCTTCCATTCCTGTTTGGCTATCCAGACACGGAGGCAGATAGGATGATGCAGACAGCTCAGTCTCTGCAGTCAGAAGAACTCCTTCCTCACAAGAAGCCGACATTCAAAAGTAAATGACTAGGATTGTTTCTGTGGACCAGTCTCTTAATCCTTTAAATAATTTTTTAAAGGAAAACATAGCACGGAGCCAAGATATCTTCCATGAGCCCCAATCCTGTTTCAAATGGCAGATTATCAACTGCATAAAGAAGTGCCACATTTCAGTAACAAACTTGGGAACCTCATAGTTAGCACCTTGTCAGCGCTCATATCCGGAAACCTTGAGGAATGAAGTCTTTTCATGACATTGGTCGTTACCCCTCATCGGATCAGAGTCTAAGACACAACAGGATTATTTATATTCTATAGAAAACTGTGTTGTGGGAAACAAGGGAGGGCATGAGTTGGCACATTGCTCATCTAGGAAAGGAAATCAGATTAAAAGGAAAATGACAGAACAAAACCTCTCGCACACATACACACATACATCTTTTGCCCTCCTATCTGACTGGCCCAAGCTTCAACAACCATTTTGGTGACAACCCCAGAGCCTACCTTATTTCTATCATTCACCCCCAGGGCTCTTTTTCCTCTGGACTCCTTGTGTTCACAACCTGAGTCTCAGACAGGAGTCACTTACAATATACTGTCTTGAGTTTGTCTACCTTGCCTTCCCATGAGGACCAAGGGCAGAGACCTAGTCTCGTATCCCTCTTTTCCCAGACCATGGGCCCCCTGAGTCTCCTGCACTGGCCAGATCCAGCAGTCAGTAACTGATCCGCACTTCAGGCCCATAGACAATACTATGGTACAAGTGGCCTCACTGCAAGTGAAATTATCATTCTGGATTTCCTCGTTTAAACAAACTTATTAAATACCTTCTCAGCACTACAGCTGCTACTGAGGATCCACAGACTCAGCTGAGGAGGCTCCTGGAAGGCAGTGAGCATGGCGGCTCACATGTGTTAGTGGGTTATGTGTTTGTTGGAGTGAGTTGGATGGGTTAAACTTAGTAAGTCTCACAGTGAGCTCAAAGTCAAAGTTTTAGACAATGAACACAGTAACATAAAGGAAAATGATGCTGGCAGACTTGAGAGCTCAGAGCAAGTGACTGCTGTTGGCTTCAGAGGATGATGGCAGCACTGGAGATCTGCCTCCCGGCAGAGAGATGGTCCAACAGAGGAAGGGGCAGGACGGCTGGGTTTTTTGCTGACTTCTACTTCTTTGTTACAAGAGACAGATCTGTGGCAGGGTTAGGGGAGCCACTGGAAGTGATAGTCACATTTTAAGAAGGAAAGGATAGATGAAATCTTTTTGGTTTTTGGTTGTTGTTTTTTTCGAAATAAGAAGGCAATGACTTGGTTTCTATGAGGGTAGAACTAGGAACACTGAATGAATGGGTAAAAGAATAGAGAAGCAAATTTAGGCTCAAGATTTCTTCCTGAGTGGAGTTGTCAGACAATGAGCTGGGCTGGGAGAATATACTGCAATGGATTCCCCCTCAGCTGAGGCCTTCAAGCAGAGGCCCACCCGCTGGGGAGGTGGTAGAGGTAATTGAAAAAAATACAGAAACAGACATAAGTTGGATTGGATAGTCTCTGAGGTCCTCTCCAACTGTGAACTTCTCTGATCCAGAATTTAGCAGTGTTTGGCATATAGTAGGTGATTAATAAGTGCTTGTTGACTTGATCCTGCAGCACGCATTTATCAGTAGAGATTTCCTCCAAGTATGTGGTTGGCACTTGTCACTGAGGAATTCCAGTCCCATGGGATATTTCCCACGACGTTCCTGCCCAAATGGAGACAATTATTGGTGAGAGGTCATTTCACTTTATATACGCTACTTTTCATCATCTAGTCGTTTTTAATTAAAATGTTCCCCAAGTGAGTTGTTTTCCCCCCTAGATTTTGTTGTGGGTCAGGTTTCTGTGTCAAATCAGTAAAATCAGGTTGCTCCTTATTCTATCCCTTTCCCGGGAAGGATCGGTACTGAACTCTTTTTAACTCTTTGTAGCCAGGTACCAGTCATTTAACATAATCCAGACTAGAAACCTGGGATACTGTGGCCTGGGGATGTGTTCCCAACAGTTAACAAGCATTAGGAGTTGAAGCCTCCCTCTTGTGATTGAATGTGGCAGGAGTTTACGGAGGGATGCTGACTGCCGAGCCTAGGAGTTCAGCCAGTGCTCCCCAGTGTCCAGAGAATCCTACAGTGGACACCAGGATTCCTCTCTAAGTTGTGGGGATGGGGAGGCAGTGGCAGGGCAGCACATCAGGGCTTGTTCACTCAACTGATTGTGGGACTCTCCTTCTCCAGACCTTGGTTTTCCCATCTGTGCAAACAAGAGGGTTGGACCAGAGGTTCTCTCAGGCCTTTCCAGTTCTGAATCATAGCAATGGTGCATATAAAATGGAGTCATTAGACAGGGAGTTTCAGGAGGATAAATGAGAGGCCAGAGGGCTCTCATTCAGCCTTGCTCTGAGGGTACTTAAATCCTCATACGACCATGTGATGCTGAGACCTCATTTTCATCTCCGTGCAGACAACTTCCAGATTTATACGTCCTGCCTCATCTGTCTGCCCTCCTGTTGGATATTTCCAACTTGGTGTCTCGTGGACATCTCACACGCGACATGTCCAAAGCAGACCTCGTCATCCTTCCCCCAGCCACCCCTCTCTTCCGAATTCCCTTGTTTCTAGGCAGCCGGGTGGTACAGTAGGTAGACAACTGGGCCTGGTGTCTGGAAGACCTGAATTCAAATCCAGCACCAAGCATTTATTAGCAGTGTGAGCCTGGATAAGTCATTTAACCTCTTTAGCCTCTGTTTGCCCAACTGTAAAATAGAAATGTAATAGCACCTCCCTCCCAGGATTGTTCTGAAGATAAAATGAGATGATATCTGTAAAGTGCTTAGCACAGGGCCAGACTCCAGACCCCATGCTCTTGCCACCGCCTCTTCTCCCACCCTGGGTTATAAAGGACCTCCAGTGTTGGGAACCTCCTCCGTATCCATTTGAATATGGGCCTTCAAAGATCATCCTTGTCCAGTAAAAGGACAGGAGGAAACGTCCATGTGCCTGTGGCTCTCTGGGCAGGCAGGCAGGGCCAGGCTGACCTCTCTGAGTCTGGCCCAAGGAATGCCATTTCAAACATCACACTCGGGCTGGGGTTTGTTGTAGCAGAATAGAAGCCACATAGCTGCCCATAATGCCCCTCTTGTTTTCTGCATGAAGGCCGCACTGTTCTCTGCGGAGGAGCGATTCAATACTTGCTCCAGTGGACGGGGGAAAATGAGTGCCTGTCTATGGTGATTCCTATCTGGAGGAAAACCACTTGTGGGCCTCCTCTGAGGGATTTCTGTACTCTCTGGGATTCAGCAGAAGCAGAGGTTTGAGATTTTCATTTTCGTTTTGAAAGGAGGAGGTCGTATAATTTAATCCTCTCCTGAAGCCCTGCTCTGATTTCTCATGGGGGCCCGGAGGTGAGCCTGTGTTTGTTAAGGCTGTGCCAGCTGTGCACACATCTGGTAGATGTGACTAAGCTGGTGATATTGGGAGCTCAGGCCAAGGAACCAACTGCCTGGGCCTGCAGTCTGAGGACCAGCCCCTCCAAGTTCTGCAGAGCCACAGCAGGAAGGATTATGAGGCTGGGTCTGTCTATCAGAGCCACAGCAGGGTTAACATCGGCATCATCAGAGGGAGCACTCACACCCAGGAAATCATGGCTCCCAAAAAGGGAAGCTCTTCGAGTCCCAAGACTACCCATGGATTATAGTTGTAAGAATTCCAGATTTCCTAAGAAAGATGCATTGCAGATTAGGGGCCGTTCGGCATTAATCAGGCTAGCTTCTCACCCATGTCTGCTCCAGAAACATTTTCTCTCTGTGCCTAGCCCAGTGACTGACACTTTTCAGGGAGGTCTGGGGAATAAGGAGAACAGGCCTGGGATTTCATTTAGTCCAGGGAGCTCCTAATGACTCCTTTCCCAGTGCAGATCAGCCTTCTGCCTGCCCTCCAGGGGGCTTCTGTACAACCAGAGCCAAGACTTCCTGATGTGAGGCCTCCTTCCAGCGATGCAGGCCCAGAGCCATGATGATTTCTCTGCACCATCCCACACTACTAACCACTTGGGTTTAAGTCAGTCCAAGAACTATTGAAGAAGTGGGCAAGGCACAAAATTGTGGGAGAAAGATGGAAAATGTCACCCATGAGGAGTTGGTCTGTCGGAGGGGATGTACTGTGTGTAGGAAAACATGGTGTCTCTCTTGCCAGGCCCCAACAGTTGCAGCTGAATGAGATATGTGGCACTGATGGAAACCTCCTCAGCTTGGGGGCAGGGAGGGTCGGAGGCAGCTGCAAAATCCTTACACAGGCCAGCATTAGAAAGGCAGCTTGAATAGGCCAGAATCCCAAACCAAGCAGGGGAATGATGAGACAAAGGGAGAGGAGACAAAACAGAAGCTGGATTTAAAAAAAAAAAACAAAAACAATGAATAGAAAAGGAAGCCCAGGTCTAAGACGGAATTAAGGAGGCAACAGTCTGGGATTGAGACAACCAGGACTTGATGCTGGGACAATCCCCAGGGGTCCAACCTGGAGGAAGAATGAGTTCTGTTTCTTGCCTTCACATTAGATAATATTTGTAAATTGCTCAGTACAGGCACACTGTAGGTACTTGATTTCCCCCAGTGCTTTGGGTGCTCAGCCCTGCCTTTGGGCCTTCTGAATTTCCATCATCTGGAGAGTCCCCTCTGCTGTGACCTCTGGCCCAAGAGCAGTCATGGAAACCAGGTGGCAGTAGACAGAGGGTCCTAAGTCTGTTAGTAACACTGTGACTCTCCTACTTTTCCAACAATGGAGTTGTCTTTGACTCTCTCTTAGTTAGCTCTTGGTTCTCATCGGTCCCTCCAACAGCATCTCCTGTGTGCTGAGGAGAACTGTAGTCACTGAGTCCTGCTGATTGCACCTCCCCCATGTCCCTCCTCATGGCTATCATCATGATTGCAGCCCTCATGGCACTCCTCAGAGGAGGCAGGCCTGCACACCCATTTCACAGAAGGTCCAAAGGAAGCTCAAGTCTTCTGGAACAGGAGGTCTGGCTCTCCAGCCAGAGGATCGGGGTTTCAGCTTGGTCGTTACTGCTAAATACCTGGGTGACCTTGGGCAACTTACTAAATGTCCCAGGCCTCAGTTCCATCCCATATAAAAGAGGGCTTGAACTGTTTAGATTCTAAGCTCCTTGAGGGCAGAGACTGTCCTTCCTCTTATCAATGTGTCCCAGCGCACTTAGCTCAGTGCCTCACTCATGGTGGACACCTAATTGACGCTCCCTGGAGTTATCGGACTGGACTCTGCCTTGGCCTTTCCTTGCAGCAGTCTTTGGCCCTGCTGCCTCTGTCCGTTCCTGCCATGGTTCGGTTCTTGTGGGCACCTGGTCTCGGCTCCCTCCTGTCTTAGGCGGCTGCTCAGATCCTCTTTGCCCCACACTTGGCTTGGTCTCCTTTGCTCAGGCTCAGGGGCTTGACCATTCACTCGTCTGTCTTCTCTCCAACAGTCCCATTCAGCTGCACCTGCTGTGGGGCCCCCTCCCTCATCTCCTGTCCCCTGCAGGCTGCCAGCCGACATCCTTCCCCTCTGTGCCTGCTAGGGAATTTGGCCTCCTCTCCCCCGCTTCTGTCCCTTCAGCTGTTGGCACCCAGGACTCTTGGCCCACCTCCAAGACTCCCTGATAACCAGGATGCTGTTGCCCTCTGCTGACTCCTGAGACGGTTGCAGGCCCAGGGCATCACTCACCTGTTGCAGCTCCTGTGGCCCCAGACGCCTTTGCCCTTTGACTTGGGCTGATGTCTTTGAAACCAGCGTCTCTGCCTCCAGCCTGTCCCCTCTCCAACATATTGGCTGTCTTAATGCGTGTCACTTCCCTGCTCAAGAAGATTCCATGACTCCCCTGTGCCTGCTAAATAAAGTCCATAGCCACAATCTGCCTTTGAACTGCCCTTATAGCTTGGTCCCCATCACCTTCATGCCCATTATATGCTCCATGAGCCAGCCAGATTGGACAGGTGGCTGGTCCCTTCCCACCCCAGAATTCCCACTTGTGCTATTTTGTTCTTTAGTTCCCTCCCCCAACCCCCATAAAATGTTACCAGTACTTAGCACAGTGACTGACGTTGAGGGAAAGGGGATGCAGCTGAGAGCCAGGGCTCCCAGTGAGGAGACTCCCTCTTCCAGTGTAGATTGGTGCATGCTCTGCACCTCAGAGAGCTGCCTGGGGCACACCATCAATGTGTGGCAGAGAGGGTCTTTCTGGCTCTCAGACCCTCGTGCCATCCCCCATTCCATGCTGCCTCTGATGGCAGCATCATTTGACTCCTCAGCCTCATTTTCCAAGTAAGTATTCATCACACCTCCTGGGATCTACTTCCTGCCATCTCCTTTTAAAATTCTAACCCCTTTTCAAGACCAAAGTCTGGTACCACTGCCCCCATGAAGCCCTCCTTGACTCCCCCAGAAACAATGACCTCTCCCTCCTTGAAAGTCTCCTGGAGCTTAGTAATTTTGTATGCACTACTTGGTAGTTATGTTCTTAAATACTAATGAGCTTTATCATTACTTAGGAATATTGGGAGATAGGATCTGGGAGTTGGATGTGAGTGACCTTAGAAGTCCTGGGAGTCCTCATCTGACAGCTCAGGAATTGACTAATCTGGCCAAAGGCGGGCAGCAGATGGGATCAACCAGCGTCACAGTAAGCCCCAAGGTCTTGTTGGACCAGCAGAGAGCTGCAGCCTGACTCCAGGTTGCTGATGAGCCATCTACCCAATGCTGTGATATGACGAACTTCAAGAGAGAATGGGGAAGAGGACATAGACCACCAACCTCAAACATGAATTAAAGTATTCTGCCCCATAAAGAGCAAGAGAGCTCCTGTGGCAACTGAACAGGGTGGGCAAGAGAAGGGGAGGGCCAGACCATTGCCAGGAGTCTTGGAAAGATCTGAGTGAACACAAAGCCACAGGATAGGAGAAGAGCAGAAGGGAAGTGTGCAGAGCCTTGAGCTACATGGAGGCCAGTGAGCTCCATTTCTAAGGAAGGAATCCTGGGCCACAGAGAGCCTCGATTGCCTCAGCAAGAACTTATGACAAATGGTTTTTAGGACAGGTATAAACCCTAGTCAGTGACCAGAGAAAGAGCAATGCATCACTGGTTGTAAGAAAAAGACAAAGAAAACACCTGAAATTTATTTCCCCTCTATCTGAGTGGCAAGGTTAATGAACACAGGGACAGTCTATGATGGTGGGCCGTGAGGGGAGGAACACAGAAGATGCTGTTGGTAGAGCTGCATGTGTCCAGCCGCTGCCAGATTACCAGAGAAAAGTCCCCAAATTGGTCATGTCCTTTGACCAAGCACTCCCACTAGCAAATGTTGTTTGTCCTTAATTCTCATCATGGGTGGTGTTTTGGTTCATCTATGAATTGGATTCGAGGCAGAGCTGCATAAAGTCTCAGCCTCACTCTCTCTTCCAGAGTCATCAGGGCAGGACGAAAGTCAGAATGACCGACCATGGCCCAGGACAAAGTGGACGTCCTTGGCGTCTTCAGTGTTTGCCCCAGCTCTAAGCGCTCCACAGCGCCTGCTTCAGCTGCCTTCATGGCCATTGGAGCAGATTGTTCTCATCAACCCATACCACTGGGGGAAGTCTTCACATGCATAGGCTAGACGCCCCACAGCTCCCTGATGGATCTGAAGCCCATCGGTCACCCTCAACCAGAGTTAGCCCATCTGCTGAGATGGTTTACCAAACTGTGGCCACTGCCCGTGCTACAACTTCTTGGAGCCACTGATGAGAGGTGGGTGAAAAGTGGACACCAAAAGCAGATGAACGGCCCTCACTCCAGAGGTGCTGGTCTCGAGCACCCCATACACTCCACTGGGCTTCTGTGTCCCAAAGAAAGATTCTGTGGTCTAAAAAATAGTCATAGTGATGTCTTGGTATAGAAAAAAAAGTCAAAGATATTCCTTTATTGTAGTGTGCCAGGCCAAGATCTGGCATAGAAATATAGTGGAACATTATTGTGCCACGACAAATAGCAAAGATGGAAGTCAGAGAAACGAGGGAAGACTTGCAGAGCAAAGTAAGAAGACCCAAGAGAACAGTATGTCCCATGACTAGAAGAACCTAAATGAAAACAACCCCCCAAAAGTAGTCAGCAGCTGATGAATTATAATGAGCAACATCCACCCTGGAGGACTGAGAGAGAAGTCTGCCTTCCCCCTCTGTCAGTGGGATGATGGAGCTGCCGTGTACTCCAGTCCTAGCTCTGCTTTGTTTGCCTTAGTTTCAGTGCTTCTCCTTTGTTACCTGAAAGGGTTCATCGGAGGGGAGGAGCTAAGGGCAAATGGCAACTCTGTTGTGAAGACAAAAGGCAGCCAGAAAACTTCGGAAAACAAACCAAACCAGGGCAGGTCTGGTTTGCCTCATTTCCTTTTTTCCCAGACTTACTAATCCAGGAGGCCGTTATTGGTTTTGTTGTTATCAAGGGAATACTGTAGATACCTATGTTTTAGCAAAGCTTTGAACAAAATCCCTTATCTATTTCTGTGGAAAAGATGGAGAGATCAGGACTAGAGAGTAGACCAGCTGGGTGTACTTAAAACTGGGGGAATGACTAGATCCAAAGATGCTTCAATGTCTTTAGGGAAGGAGGTCTGCAGTGGAGTGCCTGGGGGATCTGTGCTTGACCTTGTCCGATCTACCATGACCTGAATGACAATGACAAGCATTTAAAGGCATAAGTTGCATCCTTATCAAATGTACAGTTGCTGCTAAACTGGGAGGATTAACTAGTACAACAGAGGTATTTTGGCAGGCTACATAGATTACTGGCTGAATCTAATCTGTTAAAACCTCACATATAAAGTCTTACACTTGGGGGTCAATCTCAATTTCACAAGTACGTGATAAAAGAGATGTGCTTGGGCTGTAGTTTATCTGGAAAATAATGTGGTTATTTTAATGAAGTGAAAACCCAGTTTGCATGAACAGGAGAGTTTGGCAGCCTAGAGTGACCGTAAGAGAGACACAGTGTCTGTGACAAGAGAAGTACGGATCCTGCTGTACTTGGTTCTGATCGGGTCGAGTCTGGATGACCCATTTTAGGAGGGGCCTGGATAACCTGGAGAGTGTCCAGAGGAGGATAAATGGGAGGCCAAAAGGCATTGAGTTCATACCATCTGAAAACTGGTTGAGTGAGTTCGAGGTATGAAGGCTTAGGACGACGTAATAGGTCTCTACAAGTGTTTGAAGGGTGGAAAAGGAGCATCTTTGAGTGCAGAGGGAAGGACTAGGAGCAAGCATTGCTGGAAGCTACAACACAGAGACAGGTGAGCTTAGATGTTAGAAAATTCCTGGCTTTTAGCCCTATCTCAAAGTGGAATGAATGGGTGATCTCCAGGGGTGGGGAGCTCCCACAGACTAGAGGTCTCCAAGCAGAGGCTGACCAGTTGTTGGGAATGTTGCAAAGGGTCCCCCTCCACTACTATGGGTTGTACCCCTTGGCCTCTGAGGTTCCTTCCCACTAACAGACTCTGAAAAGCCAGAAAGTAAGGCAGTAATTAGGGCATGGTGCTAAGTATGATCTTGGAGCCAGACTCTGCTTTCTGAAGACCAGCATCGAGGGATGTGGAGAAGCTCACCTCCAGTGGGTTGGACACTGGCTGATGAGTTCTTTGGTCATGGTGACTGAGGAAACAAAAACGTAAAATGGTAGTCAGTCCTGTGCTGCCCCTTCTGCTTTCACTAGGATGGTGACAGAAAGTGTTAAGAATCCCACAGTTTTTAAATGCTCAAGAAATATTAACTTTGTATAATCCAATTTTGAGATATCCCATGACCAGTTAATCCATAGACTTTTACAAGAACTGAATCCATATTGTAAAAAGCAGTCACCATAATAAGGAGGCCTCAGGGGCTTAGAAACCCCTCTATCCAGCAAACACTGGGTCTTTTTTGCCAAGGAGAGACATAACAGCCTGGGGCAATGCCATTAATTAGACTAAGAGCTTCTTGAGAGCAGGGTCTGGATTTTTGCTTTTTTTGTATTCCCAGCACTTAGCATAGTGCCTGGCACATAGCAGGTGCTTAATAAATGCTAGTTGACTAAAGGCCAAATTCATTTGTAAAATACAAAAAAGGTTAGAAGAAGAGTACAGGAAAATCAGTCCAAGCAAAAACAAGGCTATGCAAATCTTGGTGTGAGACCAACTCAGTCATATCATCCTATGAGTATTCAGGAATTAAACTGAAAAAAAAAAAACCAATCAGAAAATGAAAAAATAAAACCTCACCATTTTTTCAGCCTTTCTAATGCTTTCCTTTATTATCAGTGGTAATGATGTAATCTCTACAAACTTAGGCACTTAGTGCCTAATTAGTGGTTGTTCATTCAAGGAAGTTGATGTGTCACTTAAGGTCAAATTGGGAATGGTGCCTGGACCAGACCAAGGACACCCTGAAGAAATCCAGGGGGAAGCAGCTCAATCTGGGGATCACTGGGGCAGTGATTGACAGGAAGCCTTGGGAGAAGAACATACCAGAATGGTGGAACAAACCATAGATGACATCTGTATCCAACATTCCACATGTCTCCTTTTCATCACTCTGAAATTTTGATGAGAATAATCCTAGCAGATACCAGAACTCTCAGCAATGGAAATAGGAAAGGGGAACAGATAGGTTTTTGCAAATTGTTCTGCACAGAAGGAGATGCCCACCTCTTGGCAGCCCCACCACTGGTTAAAAGATGCAGACCAGGCTAGCCTGTTGGGTTTATTGCTTGCTGAATGTAAAAAGACATTTGACCATGTAGAACAAATACAACCTTGAAGTCTCTGATCCAGCAAGGAGCTTCTCATATTTATGAGATCACACAAGATTCTTCCATGATATGTATGCAACCACAGAGAGGATGGCATTGACCAACAACTGTCTGATACTAAGTGAGTGAAAAAGCAGGGAATCCTGTGCTTCCTGACCATAAGCATTCAACACCTCCCCTGACACCCTCACCCCGCCCCGCCACCCCATCATGGAGAATGTCATAGGTGCTCCATCTGTCTCCATGTGAGCTCAGCAGGTCTGGAAGAAGCCCTCAGTGGATTGGTACACTCCAGCCCCTCCAGCTCAGCGCTGATTTGTGGGAGGACTCAGACAAGAGTCACAAAGGGCTAGGTAGGCTGTTATTCACCCCGTTGGAGGGATGGCTGCCCCTCCTTGATGTCTTAAATCCATCGGATATCAGAAAGACAAGGTGAGAGAAGAGAATCCGTATACAATGAAGGGCACGTGCCAAGACGATACACAGAAAGGGAGGCTCCCCGAGGATTGGGAGGTGAAGGAGGGGCCAGGAGGCCCTGTCTCCGCCTCTCCCCCGACATTGTGGTACTAACTGTACTCCAATACTTTCGTTACAAAATTTCAAATCATTTAATAACATTTGGAGAGTGCTCTTGTCTCTCACAGACTGGGAAGGCAGAAGGTAGTGCAGTGCAGTGGTAGAATACTAGATTTGGACTCAGAGATCCTGGATTCCAATCTTGACTTTCTCACTCTCTGGGAGACCTGGGGCAAATCATATATTTCTCCTTTCTGTTTCTCAGCTTCCTCCTCTGTGAAATGGGGGCATTCAGACAGGTGGCTTCTCCTATGTGGGGGACCATAAAGCATCCTGTGGCTGCTGTTTTCAGTCTGACCCCGTGTCCAGGATGGGTGTGGGGTCATGGTGTGAACAGGAGACCCGAACCCCCCTAAGTGAGGTGGGCAGGGGCTCCTTTCTCCTTTCTTCTTTTACTCTTTCAATTCCTAGAAACTTGAGAAAAAGCCTAGAAAGTGAGCAGTAAGACAGCTGGCAGCGCTGGGGTGAGAGGTCGGGCTGGATTCTCGAGAAGCTTTTGTTTGGGCACTTTCCCCCTCATTGTTGCCATGGCCAGCAGACCGATGGAAGGCAGGGACCCCACATGGAAGGGTGGGGGGCAGGGTCTGGTTGACTTTCGTCATCGCTTAGTGAATACACATATGGCCAGATGCAGGGTGTTTTCTTGTGCCTTAGCTGGAACCATTCCTGTTCTTTTAACATAATTCATAATTAAATTAATCAGTCATCCAACAGCCAGGCACCATGGGATGACAAAGATAAAGGTGAAACAGTCCTGCCCTCAAGGAGCTTCCATTTCACCGTGGAACCAACATGTGCATGGATCTTAAAACTGACTTTTCCTTTTCCTTTTCCTTTTCGAATTCAGGCCTGTTACGATGTTGGCTGAGACCCAGCATAGTGCAGGGAGAGGGGGCTGGGCCCTGGACAAGTCACTTAGGTCATCAGCAGGCCCCCCCTTCTTCCCCTCTCCCTGCAGCCCACAGAACTCCCAATCTGAACCAGATACTAATGTAATTGGGAAATGTTTAGCAAAATAAATCAACATAAATAAATAATATATATAAAATACAACCTGGATAATGTTAATTTGTGCTATTCTAAGTCATTGTGTAGCTGGCAGTTTCCATTTGAGTCTGACGTCAGTAGTCTAGGCAACTTTGCAGAGAAGACACTGACCTGTATCAGTAGATGGTGTTGGTGTTTCCCTACCTGGGAGTTCTCTATACCCATGAAGTCTCAGGTCCAGTGCCTCTCCTCTATGCTGCTTTCCAGTCTCATCCTTCAGAATCTTTGCAGTTGTCATAGACCAGGTTCTGTGGTCTTTCTTTGAGCTCCTGAGCCTTTTTGGCCTCTCTCCTGCCCTTCTGGCCTGCTGCCTGCCTTTCTGAGACCTGACTGCCTGTCCTGTCCTGTGGCCCTGGGGCCTGCTCCATTCCCAGACCCCAGACCCCACCCACATGTATGGCTTCTCCCATCGTTCTTCCTCTTTGGGCAGCCTTGGCCTTGACCCTTAAGCCTAGGATGCTGTAGATCTCCAACCTTGACCTCTTTCTTTTGCATTCCCAGAACTTTCCATGAGATGAAGCTTTTAATTCTTTAGAGCTTGTCTCGGACCTTAGCAAAAACGGTACAAGGATTCTCAGGCATTCATTGTGGTTGCTCCTTCCTCTTTCTGAGCTCAGGGCTAGATGCTCTCAGAAGAGCTGAGAGGGGCAAGGCTTGGCCCTGCCCTAGAGGCCACCCCACTGCCCAAGCTCATTGAAGATTCGTGGCCAGAACATAGGTAAGGGCCAGATGGGAAGGGGCCCTGAAGTCCCTAGCTGCACGTGACACTTGAACTGTCTGCCCAAGAGGGTGAAGGCTCTGCCCAGTCCTGAAGACCTAGGAACAAGGGTCCTCCACATGCTTCCAGACTAGAGGAAGCCTCAGAGTTCTGTGATCCCTGACCCCTTGGGGAAGGCTGTGCTTTACTGACTGTCCACAGGGCCCTGGCTTTGATGTTCTGTGCCAGGTGGACTGGCATCACAGGGACAGGCTGGCATCAAGCAAAACATGGGTTTTGTTTAGTTTTTGTCCGGAGTATGTTTGAGGCTTCTGGCTTTATCTTTATTTGAAACTTGTAACAAAATCTAACAGTTTGGTTGTAGCAGGAACAAAATAAAAATAATAAAACTGGCCAGATGGGCCCTCAGGCCCTTCCCCCATCTAGTTCCAAGCTTGTTTTCTAGACTTTTCTCACATTAGTCTCCTTCACACGTCTGCCTTTCAATGAAATCGGACTCCTAGCTGTTCCCCAAACCCAGCATCCATCCTCTGGCTCTCTGCCTTTGTGGGTGCTGGGCTTCATACCTGGAAGACTTTCCCTCCTCATCTCCAGCCTCAAATCCTTATGTTGCCTCAGCCCTTAGCTCAGGCTCCTTGGTCTCTATGAGGCCATCCTGGTCCTCTGGCCCTCTCAGATATTCCCAGGGCTTTTGCTCACTTCCCCAGCCCATTGTCTTATTCCGTGTCTACGAGTTATAGACGCAGAGGTGATTTCCTTTTGATCATTCTATTCCCTGTACCAGGGAAAGGACATGCGAACACCATGGGACATCCAAAGGTGAGGACAGTGGAGAGGGACTCAGCAAGAGTTGGGCTGTAACAGGTGGGCAGGAAGTCAGCAGGCTGCGGAGGGTGGTGCCTCCCTTTCCCCATTGGCCTGAGCAAAAGCATGGAGGAAGGAGTGGTGTATGGTCGATGAAGGAGTGGCTCTTGTTGGGTTTGGCTCCCAAGTGGAAGAGGAAATCAGGGTGAGATAAGCCAGCAGGGCACAGAGGCATCACATTGTGAAGGACCTTGGACAGGGCTGAGGAGTGAGGGCTTCACTAGGAAGAGCAGGCGCTAGTGGAGGGTTGGAACCAAGAGCGAAGTGACTGTGTCAGTGAGCTCAGTAGTGGAAACCTCCTTGGCTTTGGAATCCACAGGCCTGGGCTGAAATTCCGGCTCCAACATCATCTGTCTCTTCCTGTGTGACCTTGGTCACTTATTCGGACTCTCCCAGCCTTAGTTTCTACAGTGATATGCTAGGTGATCTCCAAATCCACAATCCTTCACATATAAAGAGAAGAAGTTGGGCAGTGACTAGAAGAATGGAGGGGTGTGGGTGGGAGAGTTGAGACAAAAGGAGCCAGGTGGAGCCCCTGGGGCCTGGTTGGTTGGTCGTCGTCCTTCTTTCTCCAAGAGGACCAATATGACATCACCGTGCTAGAGTCAAGTTTCAGTGTGTCTGACCATGGCTGATCAAACCAAAAAGAGCTCAGAATGCTCTACCACAGGTCGGCACAAATAGTCTGTGTGAACATTTGAGATGGATTCTCTAAATTTGCTCATCCTGCATTTCCTTTGAGCTATTTCAATTCTGCTTTGCTCATAGAGCACAGCACCTTCTCTGATGTGGGCACACTGTGCCAGTGTCTCCCATGTCACACAATCAATCCCAAAGTTCTTAAGAGAGACCTTGAGGGTGTCCTCGTATCGCTTCTTCTGACCACCATGTGAACACTTGCCCTGTGTGAGTTCTCCATAAAACAGTCTTTTTGACAAGTGTACATTTTGCATTGAAACAGCAAGGTCACCAGCCCATCAGAATCAGTCTCTCTGCTAGAGTTTGAATGCCTGGCAGTTTAGTTCAAATAAGGACCTCAGTGTCTGGTACCTTATCCTCCCAAGTGATCTTCAGAATCTCCCTAAGACAATTCAAATGGAAGCGATTCAGTTTCCTGGCATGGCCCTGGTAGACTGTCCAGGTTTCACAGGCATACAACAACGAGGATCCCTCAGGGCCTATTCTATACAGGAAGGAGTAGATTTGTACAGAGGAGGTCTGATGATCTCAGTGGCTGATGAGAGGTGGGAGATGAGGGAAAGGGAAAGTCAGGCACAACCCCAGGACTGAGGCTGTGGGCACTGGGGGAGGGGGAGCGGTGCCATGGGCACACAAACAGTGAAACCAGAAGAGGGAAGTGAAAAAGTTTAGGGGAAGGAGATGAAATCCTTGGCTCTTCCTCAGGCTGAGTCTGAGGTCTCAGGGGACCTCTAGCCAGCATGGCTGTCCTCAACAAGGCTCCCTACTCTTCCCAACTATATCTTAGGGGACGTTTACACTTTATTGCTCGGTAAATCAGGTATGGAGGTGGCTGAGATATAATTCTGCTCGCACCATAGCTGCTGAGACCAGATCATGACCAAAATACCAGGTGTCCTAAGAGTGAGCCGTCGGTTATTGACTGAGGGCAGTACTAATAGCTGTCATTTATCAAGTTCTCTAAGGTTTGCAAAGGGCTTTACTTAATTTCATTTGAACTTCACAATAACTCTGTAAGGGAAGATCCCGTTATCTCCATTTTCCAGATGAGAAAACAGATTAAGGAAAGGGAAATGTCTTGCCCATGATCACATAGTTATTAAATGGTAGTGGCAGTGTGTGAATCCACGAGTTCCTTATCCAAGCCCTGAACTTCTCCTTCTCTGCTTCAGGCTGGGGAGGGTTCCCTGACGTGTCTAGGTGAAGCTATGGAGGTGTATTTTTTCCTCTAGAAATAAAGTCACATCCCACTGAATTGCTGGGTCTCATTCTCCCCATTCTGACTTCAGATGCGCCTCCCTGATGAATATTTTCTCCAGGCCTGTTTGTGACTCTCCATGAGTATCTGCTTACATGACACTTAGGTGCAATATCTCCTCCCTATGGAATGTGCCAAGGAACATCAAACTTTGAATTTTAAACTCTGGCATCCTCCAGCATTGGGATAGATACTGGCAATGTGGTCTGGTGGATTGGACTTGGAGACGAGGAAGCCTCGCTTCAACCTACCCCTAAGCCCACTCCAAGCCTTGATTTCTTCATTTAAAAAAGGCAGAGATTATTTTATGAGGAAAGTGCTTTGGGATCCTTGTGTGAGCTATGATTATCCAATGTGAGCTCTTGTTGATATTAACAACAGTAATTCGGTGATACAAAAATTATTGTTCATGTTTAGATCTTTCCCATGGTGCATAGTGCCAGCCTGGGAGAAGCTCTGGAGAGGTCTTCACATCATTAAAGCACAGTCAATATTCCTATGTCTCGTTGTATTCTGCATGGGGAACTGTTCTGTGGGCTCTCCCACCCTCGGTACAGCTTCCAGGCTTCTATGACTGAATGACAAGCGTCTATTAACCATTTACCATTTACCAGGCCCGGAAAGTGGGACAGTTGTCCCTCCCCTCAAGAGGGTTCCATCTTAATGGAGGAGCCAGAAAATGTTAGGGAGTTCCCTGAGGCTTGGAAGCTGGAAGGCCCAGGGTGACATAGCTGTGAAATACAAACAAGGGGATTTCGACTCAGGTCTTCCTGAATACATATAGCCCTATGTCTACAAGAATGCCCATGGATGTCTCATGACTTGTGAGTGAAATGAACCTCTTGGGAGGTCCAGGGGACTTGAGATGTGGTTGAGGGAAAGACAGGGAGGGGCCAGAAGCAATGGAACATCAGGAACTTTTCAGAGTAGGGGCTGGGGCCAGAGTGGACCCCATGGCAGGCAGGCACTCTGGATTCCCATATCAGAGAGCCAGCAAGAGGACTTTTGGGGCTGGGTGATCAAAATAGCTCTGGAGAGTTAAACTCAGGTTTGCTGGAAGGGTCTGGGAGCAGCAGGTGGCACAAACAGCCCAAGCGCCATGGTGGCCAAAAACCAGCATTGGGCCCCAAGGAAGAAAGGGGAGCATCAAAACTTGGTAACTAACATTTTAAGTCCAAAGACTTACTTTCTTTTCTCCTTTATTTTACAGGCAGAAGCCTACTCTTCTTGGTGAGTAAATTGGAATTTTATATATTTGCGTCAGAATGTGGAACCCAAGCAGATATGAATGCACAGGGTACAAACTCTAGAGAATGACCTTGTGGGGGATGAAGGCCATAGGTGAAGCAGAACATTGGCTCCCTGTGGCTTGCTCCGGAGTTGTTTTTTCGAGGCTTACCTTTGGGCTTGCCTGTTTCCTATCAAGAGCTGAATGCTTTGGGATGTGAGTTATACAGATGTGTTTATCTTTGGACAAAGGCTGACTGGGGCCTTGTTCTGGAGGCAGGCAGGGGTTGGGAAGCCATTAGGGAGCCCAATGTCAGAGATCTGCTGGGGTGTGCATGGCAGGTGTGTGTGTGTGTGTGTGTGTGTGTGTGTGTGTGTGTGTGTGTGTTGATGGGGGTGGATACTGCTGGAAAAGAGATGGTGGACCTTTGTGTTGGTGGCTCTGAAATCTCATGCATTTTGTTTTCAGGTAGTAATTAAGGGCCATGGCCTAGGTGATCTGGTTCTTAGGGAGGAAGAGATTTTTGAATGGTATAACCACTTCTTTTCATCTTCAGTTAAACCAAAATAGTCAGGTCAAGCTATCCTGAAAACTCCATTTTATTGGCCATGCAACTGGAGGGGAGATAAAATAATAAACATTTCATTCTGTCTCTTTCCATGGTCAGGAGTTCTTAATCTGGGGTCCACTGGGATTTAATAGATCCATCTCAGGAGGTCCATGAACTTGGATGGGGAAAACAAATTGCATCTTTAGTTTTACTGACCCCTAACTAAAATTGAGGATTTCATTCAATTATGAATTAAAAACCAAACCCTCAACATTATTCCAAGAAAGATTCCATAGGCTTCTCAAAGGGTCCAGACACAAAAATGGTGGAGGACCTCTGTGACAGGTCTCCATGCACAGCATTGTAGATGTGAACTGAACTAAGTTTGAGTTGTCCCAAAGAATCGGAAGAATCCAGATAAAGGGTTCAGATACAACCAAAGTCTGGCCCAGATCCTGCGGGTCCATAGGCATTTCTGATTTCCTTTCTGATAAGGGGGAGGGTTGTCTGTCTGCAGCTGCCTAACCTGACCTCTCCCACAGCTTGCCTTGGGCTGCTTTCAGCTTCCTCTCATTTGTTCGTCTGGTCTTATCTGTGCTTTCCTCAGGCTTTCTGACCTCCACTTCTATATTTCAGCTGTACTTAAATGTTAGTGACTAATACTTAAAAGCTGGAGGCCATGACCCCGACTCTCTCTTCCTGCTCAGCTCTGAATGCTGGATGTATGTTCATGTGCTGTACAGAATCCCTGGGATGGAGAAAACAGGAACCGGCCCCTTGCCTTACAACCTAATGTCACAATGTCTGCTTTGTAGAAAGGCAATTAGACACGCTTTGATTTTCAGTTTTCTTATACCTTATTCCCCAGCCCGAACTCTGGCCTATTGCCAGAGCCTTGCGGGGGAGGGGGGTCTGCTTTCCTCAGGTCTCTCCTCTCTCCCGTCCATCCTCTGTTTTCCTACAGCACAGGCTGGACCATTCCCTCACCACCACCACCCTTAAAGCCCGGTTGCTCCCTGTCATCACCAGGATCAAATACAAAATGCTCTGTTTGGCCTTCCAAGCCCTTCTCGACATGGCCCCCTCTTCCCTTTCCAGGCTTCTTACTCCCTGAAGCATCATATTCCATTCAGTGACACCGGCCTCCTGGCTGTTCGATGAACAAGACCCTCCAGCTCTCAGCTCCAGATGCATTCTCTGGCTGTCCCCCAGCCTGGAGCCCTCCAGCCCATCCTCAGCTCTGATCATGGCCCCTTTGGCATACTTCACATCTTCATGAAAATCTCATTTTCTACAGGCAGTCTTTCCCAACGTCTCTCAGTGACAGAGCCTGCCTTCTGTGGATCCTTCCCAGTGTGTCTTGTCTACAGCTTGTGTGTGCAGTTTGTTCCATTAGACTGTGAGCTCCTTGAAGGAGAAAGATTGTCTTTTGCCTTTCTTTGTATTTCTCAGGGCTTAGCACATACTGGCACATAGTAGGTGCTTGATAAAGGATAATCGGTACATTGATCAATGATAGATTGATTGACTTACTGAGGTCCTGCATTATGCCAAATACTAGGGGAGGCACTGGGAATAAAGACAAAAAAAAATTAAACCACTTCCTGCCCTCCAGAAGCTTACCTTCTAGTTTCCTTCAAAACCCATTTTGAGCCCCACCTCTTTCAGGAGCCCTTTCCTGAAACTTCAGCTGCCAGCACTTCCTTCCTCCCCCCCTTCCAGAATTAACTTGGAAATACGTTGTAATACAATACAGGTAACTGTTGCTTCTCTCTGTAGAAAGTAAGCTTCTTGAGGACAGGGACTGTTTCCTTATATCTTTGTATCCCCAGTGCCTAGCGAAGAGCTTGGCATATAGTAGGCCCTTAATAAAAAATGTGTCCATAGACCAGGAGATACAAAGTAGCTTCAGAGTGAATACAAAGTCACTTTCGGTGGAGGGAAGCATTCACAATGGAGTGGATCAGTTCAGGAAATACCTGTTGGAGGAGGTCGTACTGGAGATGATTCCTAAATGGAGGCAGGAATTCTAGGAGACAGAGATGATAAAGGAGAATATTCCAGGCAGGGGGGATATGACAAAGGGCTAGGGTGAGAGGAGCAGTGCAACGCATATTTGGTGTGGTTCAGTCATTTTCAGTCGTGTCAGACTCTCTGTGACCCTTCTTGGTAAAGATACTGGAGGAGTTTGTCATTTCCTTTTCCAGCTCATTTGACAGGTGAGGATACTGAGACAAGCATGTGAAAAGAATAGGATTTTTATGTAGCTCATTCATTTATTTGACACTCATTTATTAAGTTCTTGCTATGTGCCAGGCACTGTGTTAGGTGACAGGGATGCAGTGACAAAAACAAGGCAGGGACTGTCTTTTGGCTCTTTTTGTATTTGCAGCAGTTAGCACAGCGTCTGGCACATAGTAGGTGCTTAATAAATGTTTATTGATGATTAATTGTGTCCCTGCCCTCAAAAAGCTTATATTCTATTGGAGGGAAATGACATATTATAATACCTACTATTAATGGTACAAAATGACCAGTTTTAAAATATTAATATACTAATTATTTATGTGATATATTGTTAATATATTACATTAATAATAGCCATTATTTATGGAGGGCTCTAAGGTTCAAAAAGCACTTTAAATTCATCACCACATGTTATCCTCCCAACAAACCATGGGATAGGGGTGATTCTTATTCCTTCAAGACTCAGCTTAACTGAACCTTCTGCAGGAGCACTTTCCTGGTCCCACCAGCTGGCTGCTAGTGCCTTCCCCGCTGAGATTTCCTTCCACTTTCTCCATCTGTGTCTTGAACACACCTACTGACATACGTGCCATCCCCTCCATCGGCATCTTGTCTGTCATTGTATATGTTCATTATTTAGCCTGTCATCTAGCACACACTAAACGTTTAATACAGACTTGGTATTTGACTGTTATCCCTAATTTAGAGCTGAGCAAACAGGTTCAGCGACTCCCCAGAGTCACCAAGTGATATTCACCATAGTCAGAGATGGCATTCACACCCGGGTCCTCTCGATTCCAAGCCCAGCACTCATTCCATTCCACTCTAGTAATCAGAGTTCTTCATCTGCTGAGAATTTGCCCAAGACTGACAGCTCGGAAGGAATGGCTGTTCCGCTGTAGACAAGCCCGAGTTTCCTTTGGCAAGAAGTAGCTGTTGATCTGTTGTTAGAAAAGGAAAGTGTTTATCAAGAAAAATCTCTTGTTTACTGCTCAGCTGCTGCATATCCTTAGTTGGTCCCCAACACCAAAAGGCTCTTGGAGGATGTGCTTGGAGAGGGGGAACATTTCCAAGGGCTGCTGGGAGAATTGGTAGTGGCCTAAATAGTAGAGGCTCAGGCACCCCCTATTATGGAAGGAATGTGGAGCACAGGCCATTAAATGTGCCGGGGAGTGAACATGGGACCTGGCTCTACATCCTGCCTGCTGCTTTCTGCCTGAGGGACCTTTGGACCAGAGGGCATCAAGAATCAAGCTGCCCCAGCGTCCATGATTTGGCACCTCTAATGAGAGGGTTGGTTGAAATGATACTCAAGAAAGGGTCTGATGCCACATTTTAAGACTAAGACCTTTTGAAGTTACCTAATAAACTAGAAAGAGATTGTACAGCATAGCTCCTCATGGCTCTTCATGTTGGTTTTCCTTTCCCTCTTCTGATATTGGGAGGCAGTTTACCCTAAGTGGTGATGCAGCCTTTACCTGACAACTTGGTGGGGCGGAGCAGGATTTTCAACCTCCCAAGGCAGCCTATTTTACCTGGATGGCTATCAGATTATTAGAGAGTGAATGATTAGAGAGTGATTGGCCACCAAATCATCCTACTCCTGGCTTCTCGTTCTTGTTCTGGGGAGTGGGGGTGGGGGAAGAAAAAGCTGAGTCCTTCTTCCCCAAGTGGAGATAATGACCAAGCCCCAGGCCAGTCTTCTGTCTTCTACTCTTTGCCTCTTCCCTGACCCTCTCAGCATATCTGTTTCTGTTAGCCTCAATTCAATTAAACAAGTGTTTATTGAAAGGTAGCAGAGTTTCTCTGAAGGCTTGGTAGCAACAGTCAAAGGCTCATGAACAATCCTGTTTGGCAGAAGATGATGAAAAACTGCTGAGAGAGGAGTGTGTATGTGGATGTGTGTGGGTGTGTGTGGGTGTGGGAGAAAGACACAGAGGGAGAGAGAGGCAGAGACAGAGACAGAGACACACACACACAGACTGGAGACAGAGATGAGAGAGAGGTAGGGAAAGAGGCAGAGAGGGAAAGAGCCAGCACATGCGCACACCTGTCTTAACTGCTCTAGTCAAGCCTACAGAAAGCTCCCATGGAGGGAATTCTCCTTCTGCCTGCCCCCATCCTTAGTTCCAGTTTAATTTCTTCATTTGAGCAGATAGGAACAATTGACTCACAGGTTCTTTTGGCTCATCCATTTAGAAGGCATCACGGGGCTCTATGTATTATGTCTTCAGGTCATTGCCGGGGGGGGGGGGGGTTGTCCCCGTTTTTCTCCTGTCCCTCCCCCAACTTTTTTAAGGGTCCCCTCTCAGAGTCCATGAGCTCAGCCTGGCCCATCCATGGGCAGAATTTGCTCTTCCCCACCATAGCAAGGCACCTTTCCTTCCAGAGATTGAAATAAGAGAATCCTGGGAGACTGGAAGAACTGGCCACAGGCAGAAGGTGACTTAGGATTTTCTCCCATCTTGTTTCCAGTTCTACTTTCAGGAAACAAATTTCTGTCCCATTTGAGGAAGATGGGGCTCCTCGAGGAGTGGTGCTGGTGATCACATCGGTGATCACAAGTCTGGTAGAAGTTATAATTTCCACTTAGGGGAAGTCAGAGCCCACAGTCCTTTATAAACTCAAGTCTGAGCCTCACCCCAAGACTCAGCCTTGAGTGCCACTCCTTCAGAAGAAGGTTCGTTTCTGACCGGTCAGAGGGCAAAAATGAATCCACTGCTACCAAGATGGGTCCTGAGTGTCCTGGTTCCAGCAGTCAGCAAGGTAAAGGAGAAAGTACCTTAGGTACTGAGAATAAGGAAAATAGCGAGCTTGGACTTGTTCTGTCTTTATTTGGTAGACATTCGCATATGCGCAGGTGGTCTCCTTTGGTGGAATATAAGCTTCCAGAGGGCAGGGACTATTTCATTTGGGTCCTTGTGCCCCTGTGGCTCCCAACACTGTGTCTTGAAGGTAGCAGACATTTAACCTATTGATTGATTAACAATCTATCAGGATATTATTTTAAACAGATTTAAATTGATTCCGGGATACTTGCAGGAAGCCTTCAGTAAACATAAGCCTTGGGAAGCATCTCAATTTCTTTTATTCTAATCTTTGGGCAGGAAATCTGGAATTTGAGGTTCAGGAAACAATCTGTCAGGTGAAAGGGCCGGCCAAGGGCTGGGGGTGACCAAGGCTGGCGGGAGTCTGCGCCCCCTGTGGTGTTTACTTTGGGTCTCATGTGGCAGTGAGAATGCCAAGATTCCAGGCAGGGGGCAGCAGGGGCAGGGAGAGCCCTTAGGGGAACAGATGTACCCAGGAGACACTAAAGGGAAAATGCCTGACTTTCCAGAAATCTTGGGGTTCTCCTGAAATACTTTCCCAATTCAAAGGAGCAAGAGCTGCCATGATGTCATAATGAACATTGAAATAATGTGTGTTACCTCTGAGACTTTGGGGTCCACCAAGTGATTCTCATCCTTTTGTTGCATTAGAACCAAAGAGAACAGAGGCAAGAGGCCAGTATGCCCAGTACCCCATTAGATAGAGCACAGTGACTCGTCATGGATCCAGACTAGGTTCAAATCCCACCTTCTAGTGACTTTGACCTCTCTGTTGTTGTTACTGTCCAGTCCTTGCAGTCCTGTCTGGCTCTCTATGACCCCATTTGGTGTATTCTTGGCTTAGACACTGAAGTGGTTTGCCATTTCCTTCTCCAGCTTGTTTTACAGATGAGGAAACTGAGGCAAAGAAGGTGATGTGATTTACCCAGGGTCACACAGCTAGTAAGTGTCTGAGGCTGGATTTGAATTCCTGAAGATGAATCTTCCTGACTTCAGACCCAGTGCTTTGTGTACTATAGCGCCCCAGCTTCCCCTTGACTTCTCTAGGACTCAGCTTTCTTATCTGTCAAATGAAGGCACTGGAGGATCTGGCCCTGAGGTTCCTGCTAGCTCTAAAGCCTTGCGAGTGTGTAACCCTAAACATAGGTCCCCCACTCAGTGGAGGTGTGCAGTATTCCATGCCCTGCTTCTTTGTTGGTTGGTTTGGAGGGATGCCTCCTCTTTGTAATAAGGGAGGGTTTTCTGTGGGTGTAAGAAGGGAAGATGAGTGTAGCATAAGAAACATCAGTGAGACTGATGCTTTTTCTTTTTTTAATGCCTCTCTTAAGTTAGAAAAGCAGAATGAAGGAAGGAGGGAGAGGGGCAAGAGACATCTAGAAGCAAAGAGGCAGAGACCCAGAGACAGACTCTCCCACTGCACAAAAGTAAGGTGTTAAAATTCCTTAGGTAGAAAGGTTTGTTACCCACCAACATGATTCTTCTGTTAGGATGACAGGCTCACAGACTTAGGGAGGATGAGACCTCCGAGATCTAGGCCAGCCTCCTCCATTTATAGGGGAGAAAACTGAGGCCCCGAAAAGTGAAATGAGCTGGATTTGAACTTAGTTCCTCTGACTTCAATGCCAGTAATCTTTGCTGCGCTTTTCCCTGATGGCTCCTTCCAGAGTAGTGTTTAGGTACAACTGAGGCCCCACCAGTGGGGCAGCCTTACTCAGAGTGAATTGAGGGGGGGGCAGGCTCTGCTTTCAAGGTGGGGAGCCTACGTGTCTCTCTCCATGGTCTCGGCAGTGCCAACTGATGGCAGAAACAGATGGCTTTGTCAGAATCATCTTCCCTGCCAACTGCCTGAGTGAGTGGGCGTCACAATTCACACTGAGGATGGGGGATGGGAGGTGGGGGTAGGGATCGGGGAGAAGGCACAAAATAGAGAAGCTATCTTTCAGGCAGAGGTGGGCAGACTTGTCTCGAACCAGCAGGAAAGTCAGTCAGCTCCCCCTTCATACAGGGATCCACCTTCAGATTCATTCTGCAAACCCCGCCCCTACCCCAGGAGTTCTCTGGATGGATGCTGAGCTTGATGCTGAGCACTGATCCTCCCCATGAAGAGGATCACAGGAGCTGCTCGCCAGCCCCCAGCCATAGGCACAGCCATGGCCGCTGACCCCAAGGGACAATGCCAGGGCTGGCAAATGGCAGGGGGCTGGCAGGCTTCTCGGAAATATGGAGGCAAAAACGTGTCTTCTCCCAGATTCCCTGCATAGCAGCCCTCCCCCGCATTTGGACAGAGTGAGTGGACAAACAAATGTTGGGATTGTTCCATTCCTGCTCCTGGGGGGGGGGGGGGCGGGTCTTGGCGTGTCTCCCTGGCCCCCGCCCCCGTGGGATCTCCATTCTCCAGCTGGATGCGGAGAAACCATATGGTGTCCTAGCATCAGAGATCTCAACATGAAAGGGACCTTGGTGGCCATGGAGTCCAACTGCCTCATTTTACAGAATGAGACATTGAGGCCTGAAAGGGTTAAGTGAATTGCCCAAGGCCATACAGCTAGCAGGTGTTTGAGGTAGGATTTGAACCCAGGGCTCTATCCATTACACCCTCACATTTTTAAAAAAATGTCTTCTCTGGATGAGACATGAAAAGCCAAGAGCAAAGCATAACTGAGAGAGAATCATGACATCGTAGATCTAGACATGGAATGATACTCTGTCATAGCAGAGATAAAGAAACTAACGGTCATAGAGACTAAGTGATAGACCCAAGGTCACTGGCCACTGGGTGGGATTGAACTCGGTCTTCTGAGTCTCAGGTCAAGTCTCTTTCAGTCAGGTCCTTTTGGGAGGCCTAATGATATGGTAGAAAAAAATGTTGGATTTGAAATCAGAGGACCCCAGTTTGAATTCTAACTCATAGACTGAATCTGGGAGAGGTCTCAGAGGCCATTTGACTGCACTCCCCTCATTTTACAGAATAGGAGACTGAGGCCCAAGGAGGTGAAGACACCCATCCCACATAGACAGGCTCCTTGGTCTGAAGCTGCAAGGGATCCCAGGTCAGCTGGTCCACCATGTCCTTGTACAGTGGAGGAAACTCAAGTCCCCTCCACCTTTTACTGCCTTGTGACCTTGGGAAAATCACTTGGACAAATCTGGGGTTACCCCGGGTATCACTTTGCTCAGCTCTAAGAAGAGGGGCCTGAAAAGACACCTCCCCCTACTTATGCCTTGGCATGAAATGTCAAATCGTCGCACACATTGATTGGTTTTGTTGGGTTTTTTTTAAAGAAACGTTTGTTATAATGGATGGATGGCTCTTTGGGAGGGGGCAGAAGGTGGGCTATAGAGAGAAATCTAAGCTAAGTAAAAAGAAATATCAATTCAAAATCTTTTTAAATAAGATGGGGGGGGTGGACTGGGTGACCCGAGCCTTCCTCCAGCTCCTAATTTTGACCCTGTGACCTATTCTACTGCATTTCCCCAATGACATCATTGTCTCTGATGTTCCAGAGTCATCAGTGAGGGAAATCGGTCCTTCCAGGATGGCAGGCAGAGAAACAGGGTCCTTGGGGTTGAGGGTCTTTGCAGACTTAGGGAACAGCAACAAATATAACCAATGACAGCAGCTTGTGGACTGCACCTTGGGATTCTGGAGAAGTTGTCCTGTTCAGACCCAGGCAGGGTGGTCCTCACGGTGGCCAACTCTTGGAATTATTTCCATTCTCCATTGATCTCATGACAGTAAGCAAATTTCCAAGATGGTGACACTCACTTTGGATAATTTTTTGCTTATGAGACTGAGCTGAAAATTTGTTTAAATGGCCTGAGGCTAGGTGATCATCCCTTGAACTCATGCCTGCCTTTGTCCCATTGTGGAAAGAATTTGTATTGTGCCAGCCTGGGAGGTGTGACCTGGGAGAGGTGCCAACTGGGCACCATCACCCACCCTGGGTCCTTGGCATTATCAGTACCAGGAGATGGCTGCATGAAGAAGCAGCATAGTTTGGTGGGCAACATGCTGGTCTTGGAGTCAAGAAAGCTGCACTCAAATTCTGCCTCAGACATTCACCAACTCTGTGTGGCCCTGGGCAAATCTTTTCACTGTGTGAAACTCGGTTTCCTCATCTGTGCGATGGGGAGAATAATAACCCTATCTCACAGAGTCATTGTAAGGCTCCATGTTCTTATTATGTTATTGTTAATATTATTATTATTGAGGATGAGGATCAAAGTTAGTGCAAGGAGCTGATGTCTGTAAAGTGCTTTACAGTGAAAGCTGCGTAGAAATGTGAGTAATCGGTGTGGTGTAGACAGAGGCCTGGATTTGGAGGTAGAGGTCCTAGATTCAAAACTGGGCTCAGTATCTGTGTGACCTGTGTAGCCTGGGTGATGTTATAGCCTATCCATCTCTTATAACAAAAAGAACAAGAAATACTTAGCAAACTCAATTAATGCATGAAACCCCTGCCATTTTCTGCCAAGGAGCAGGGAAGGCATCTTTTCCTGCCTCCTCTTTGGCCAGGCCCCTCTTCTTAGAGCCAGACAATCCCCTTGCCCTCTCAGGATCCTGTTCTGTGAAATAAGGAGACTGGGTTGAATGACCTCTGGGGACCCATAAGATAATGGCCTAAAAGGTCTTGGAGTTTTCTTTGAATGGACACGATCTTTGGAATTTTATAATTTCTTTTTCCTTGTTTGTGTCTGTCTGCTCTATCTCTCACCTCCTCACCAGCTGGTTCTCCGCCTTCCCAAGCAAATAGAAACATGTAAATGACTGCTTTCACCAAGTATTTGGGAAATCCTTTCATAAAATTGTCCTTCCTTTACATAGGATGACAGTATCCTGAAACCCAAAAGCAGAAAGTTGGGTGGTGGGGTGCAGGGTTCATTTGCGAGTCAGAAATGTGGAAGGAACCAATGGCAGCCTCTCCCAACTATGGGATCATAGATCTGCAATTGGAAGAGACCTGGGAGACCACCTTGTCCTCCCTACTCCTTGTGTAGGTGAGGAAACAGAAGTCTAAGGGAATCAGATGGTCTCCCCAAGCTCCGGTCAGTAAGCATCAGGGGCAGGATATGAGCAGTACCCGCCACATAGTAGGCACTTAAGAAACATGTATTGACTGACTAAGTGAACTCACTCCAGAATCAGTGGTTGTCTTTGCCGCATCATCTCTATTTGGCCAGGGAGTCTGGGTGTCCTTTGATGAGGGTGCCATGTTTAGACATGGCTGAGGAAGTCAGCATCTTTCCAATTAATGTCCTGTAGGATCCCAATGGGATTTAGCTTTCTTGTAGTCTAGTCAGCCACGGGCTTGGTAAGGGGAGGGAAGCTCTAGGGATGGAGCACTAGGCCTTTCTCCCAAGGTCCAATGCCTGCCTTTGGGCTCCCACCCAACAGAGGGAAGCTGGCTTTCTGTGAGGCTTTTTTATCAGTTAGTGGATTTAATTAATTTTTAATGCGATCGATCCTTCTCTTGGTAGATTCATGATTCCTTCTCACTGAGCTGGGGATCAATAATCTTGAGGAAGGACCTGATTAATCAGCACAAGCAGGGCCATGACCTGGGGTGATAGTTCTGCCTTCTTGGACCTCACGGGGAGCCCTGGTAGAAGTCCTGACCCTCTCTGCCCAGAAGGATGATTTGGGAGGCTGTGGCATGCATCTCTTTTTCCTTTTCAATTTAAACAGTTTGTTACTTGATAGAAGAACTCAGTAACACAAACTAAAGAATTTCCTGTGTGGTTGTCATTGTGCCAGTCACGGGAGATTCAAAGGCAAAAAGACAACACTTTCTGCCCTTGAGAACTTAGAGTCTCCTCAAAGGAGGCAACACGTATGCATATTCATAATGCAGACAGACATGTGCCATGTATGTATGTACTACAAGTGTATAATACATATATGTATGTGTTAAACACATCTATTAAGCATGCATCTCTATGTTATATATATATATATATATTTTACATATAATATTATATATACCCACTATTTTTAGTATATACACACCATTCACAAAATAAACACAAGGTAAATTCAAGGAGGGAGGGAGGGCATTAGGAATGGGCTATGGGAAGGATCAGGAAGGATTTCATGTAGAAGATGGTGCCTGAATTGCAAAGAAACAAGTACTTCTCAGAGGCACATTTGAGGAGTGAGAGCATCCCAGGCATGGGTAATAGCCTAGGCAAAGGCAAGATGATAAGAAATGGAGTCCCCCATGTGAGGAACAGCAATGAGGCTGGATGGCTGGTTTGAAGAATGCAAGGAAGGAAGGAATGCCTTAAAGGCTGGTGTGTTTGACTAGGGCCGGGTGGTAAAGGGCTTTAAATTCAGGATGAGCCCTAGAGGTAGCAGGGGGCCACTGAAGTTTATTGAGAAGGGGCTGTCATGGCAAGAAATGGACTTTAGGAAAATCACTTTGGTGGCTTTGGGGTCTGGATTAGAACAGGGAAGACCAGAGGCAGGGAGACCTTTGGAGAGGCACAAGGTGATGAGGCCTGAGCCAGGGTGGTGGGGACCATGTGAGTCGAGAGGAGGGGACAGACATGAGAGGGGGCACAGAGACAGAAGTGACAGCACGTGGACTGAGGGAGGAGTAGGAGGTGATGCTATTTAAACAAAGAGGTGCTTGCTGGAATGGGTCACCCTCAACATTTGCTTGAAATTTTTCATCAAAGAGAAAAAAAACGTTCACCCTCAGCTCCCTCAGGAAGTGCTCAGAGTGACCGAGTCATGGGAATTGTTTCTCTCTCTCAGCCCCTGAGGCTTCTGGGGCCCAGAGAACGTGCCCTCAGTGCCGGGCTCCCCTTTACTGATGGGGGCCTCAAGTTTGGCGTGATTGGGGGGGAGGAGGGAGGGTGGTCCTGCCTTTGAGAGTGGCTGGAACTGGAATTGGTCGGGACCAACCTGGCAATGAACTTGTCAGACGCAGCTCGGCTGGTTCTCTGGGAAGAGACACGTGCCTCAGCTCAGCTAGATGTCAAATTCACATGCTTCTGTTTCAAGTTCCTTAATATGGATTTGCTTGTAAAAGCGAGGAAATAACATAATCCCTCCTCTGATTGGAAACTTATCTAAGGATTGGAAAATTTAAAGTGGGAAGGAAGGAAGGAAGGAAGGAAGGAAGGAAGGAAGGAAGGAAGGACGGAGGGAGGGAGGGAGGATGGATGGAAGGGAGGAAGGGAGGGAGGGAGGATGGAAGGGAGGGAGGATGGATGGAAGGGAGGAAGGGAGGGAGGGAGGGAGGATGGAAGGGAGGATGGAAGGGAGGGAGGATGGATGGAAGGGAGGAAGGGAGGGAGGGAGGATGGATGGAAGGGAGGATGGATGGAAGGGAGGGAGGGAGGGAGGATGGATGGAAGGAGGAGGATGGAAGGGAGGAGGGAGGGAGGGAGGAAGGAGGGAGGGAGGATGGATGGAAGGGAGGAAGGGAGGGAGGGACATGGGTTGGGGAATGGCCAAGCACAGTGTTGGGCATGAACACAGGATTTTTTTTTTTTGGCTAGATCTGTGACTTCATCAGCATAGGAAATTTCCAATGGTCAGGTTCCTCACCCCACGGAGAGCGACATGATTCTGCAGCTTAACCTCTTAAGCTCTCCTAGCTGCCTGGGACATTGAGAGGGCAAGTGCCTGCCCAGGGCCCCAGAGCCAGGATGGGCCAGAGGCGGGGCTGGTGCTGAGTCCTAGCTGACTCCTAGGCTGGCTCTCTGTGCACTGTCCAGCACCATTAGAAATGACGAAATTCACAGAAGCAAGGGAAGGCTTAGATAAACCGATGCACAGCAAAGGCTGCAGAACCAGGAAAACAATGTACACAGTGACTAGAATAACTGAAACAGGGAGAAGAAGAACACGGAGCTGAATTCAAGGACCAAGCGTTGTTTGGGGAAGAGACAGGGGCGTGCAGCTCCCTCCTCTCGTTAGAGATGGGGTGGGGTGGGGGGAGGGGCTGCTGTGGGGGAGGACAACGGAACACTCTGTCAGGCACAGCTGATGTGGTTTTTTCTTCTTTAATCTTCGGTACAATGGAAGACTCATTGAGTCAGGGAGCAGAGAAGAACTGAGTTTGGAAACGAAGGTGCTATCAAAATAACACTAGCATTTACACAGCACCTCACAGTTTGCCAAGTGCTTCACAGTGTTTGGCTTGATCCTTACAAGAGCTGTGGGGGCAGTGCTGTTATGGTTCCCACTTTACGATGAGGAACCTGAGGCTGGGGCTAGTAGGTGACCGAAGCTTCGTGAGAACTCGGGTCTTCTTGGCTGCATATCCAGCATTGGATCACCTAGGCCAGCTAGCTTCCAGCAAACATGTTTAAAAGGTGATAAATAAAGGACCAATCCATGCCCTGGTGATCTGAGCTGATTGGTCACTTACTTGCTAATTCATCTTGGGCCAATGGTGTTACATGGTACTGAGAAGACCCTGGATTCAAATCTTTGCCCCTTCCTCTTCCCTGCTTGCATGACAGCTGTGGAGTACATCGCTTGTCTCTGGGCCTCAGTTTCTCCATCTGTAAAATAAGAGGGGTTGAATAGATGGTCTTTACAGTCCTTTCCCATGCCTGAGAAGCCGGCCAGCCATTGAGGCTGTACAGATGAACCGGGCTGCATGCTAGATATTTCCTCTAGAAAGCAGGGTCAGTCCATGCCCCAAATTTGTCTCGTGTCCTATGGGATGACATGGACTCGAGCCAGAAAACAAAAGGATGAGCTGCAATCTGCCTTGGCGGAGCTCGCGTGTCCATTGGCCCATTAGAGTCTTAAACAAACACTGGGGTTGTTACTTTGTCTTCCGAGGACTCTGCAAATGTCAATGATGATTTTGTTTTGAAAAACAGGATGTCCAAAGTTAGCAGTGAATCTAATAAAAAGGAGCTTGCTTCACATCAGTGGAAAATTACCCAGTCATGAAACTAGGCATCTCGTGTAGCTCATTCACTTTGTTTTCCACGTTTACCCAGCTCTATGCACATGTGAGTGAGCGTGCACACCCAGACTCACAAACAAGCCTGTCCTCTAGAGAGTGTCCCTCTCCTCCCTCCCAGCTCGGAGCAGGGCCTCGCTCCCAAAGGCAGCAGGCCATCTGCCTCACCCAATGAGCTTTATGCACCAGCATGAGGGTGAGTGTGTCCAGACTGTGCAGAACAAGCAGCCACCCAGCTGGGCGTGTACACCAGCTCAGGACTGCCCTTAGCAGCTACTGGCCATTTGTCAACAGAGGCTGAGATGAGGTCCTGGCTGTTATTCTCACCATGGCTCCAGAACCCTGCCTGACATCTCATTATTTGGATTGGAAGGTGGCAAGAAAGGAGAGCCAACTTCATAGGGGTGACTGTTGCCTGGCAACCTGTGCATTAAAGCGTGTCTCTAAACTTTGTTAAAAGGCAGAGCCTCCATCCCTGCTCATGGATGACAAATGGGGAAATCCCTGTGTCATGACAAGGCGTTGGTTTGTTTCTTCACATGAAAATTGTGAGGACTAAGGAGGAGCCCCAGGCATATTGGATAGGGAGTAGAGTGGGCAGCTTGGCAGGGCTAGAGTCAGAAAAATCGGAGTTCAAATCCTGCCTCAGATCCCTAGTAGCTGAGTGGGCAAAGTCCTGCCTTCTCCGGAAGGCCTTTCCTAGCCCCTCTGCTAATTATCTCCTAATTAGCCCATAGCAAGCTTGCTTTGCATATGTGTGTTTGCATGTGATCTCCCTCATTAGATAGTGAGCTCCTGGAGGACAGGGGACATCTTCTGCCTCTCTTTGCACAGTGCTTGGCACATAGTAGGTGCTTAGTAAATGGTAATTGATTGTTTGATGGAGTTGTCTCAGCCTCCCTCCCTGCGTTAATGATTATGATGATAACTAAACAGCAAATACTTTACAATTATCGTTTTATTCAGTCCTTACAACAGCCCTGTGCGGTGCAGATGCTATTTTTAGCTCCATTTTACAGATGAAGGAACTGAGGCAAATAGAGGGTAAGTGACTCGCTCAGGGTCACACAGCTAGTAAGTGTCTGAAGCCAGATTTGAGCTCAGATTTATGCGTGTCCAGACCACGTAGAACAAAAGGCCTGACTCCAGGCCCAGCACTCTGTCTATTGGTCAACAAAACAAGGAGATTGAATGCCGATCTGAATCAGTGATTTTGTGAGCTGAGGTTTAGGATAGATCATCCCACCTCTGCTCCCACCAAGAATGAAGCCTCCTTTGCATTGTGTCCAGAGTGACAGTCATGCAAGCCCCATAGGTTACAAGCAAAGAGAGCCCCAAGGGAGCTGTCCAGTGCTAGCCTGGATGTGAGGCCCTCACCTCTGCTTTCCCTCCCAAGTGCCCATCTCCAGGTTTGAGGGGGTTGTGCTTTGTCACTACAACCTTGTACTTCCTTTCTCTAATTTTTAGCTATTTGGAGCGAGTCTTCATACGGCTCTAGATAACCTGGCTTTCTTCCCTAAGAATTGTTAGTTTGTCTCCTTGGAACATTTATCAAGACCTTCGATGGAAAAGTGGGCGACAAGACCGTTATCTTGGGACCGTGGAGCAATCTCCTCTTCTTCCTGGGCCCTAGGCCTCTCTTTCTTACCTGGACATTGAGAGGCTTGGACAAAAGAGGCCTCAACATCCTGTGGACAGTCTACGGACAAATTGGACATTAGAAAGATAGAGAAATCGAGCCTGTGGGCTCACCCTTTGTGCTGGATCCTAAGTTATTCCTTATCCCGTTATTATTTATAAGTGCCTGGGTTGCCAAGCAACAGGAGTTCCCTACATTGTATATAATAGTACAACTCTGATTACCCAGAAGTATCTGAGGCAGGATTCAAGCTCCCTTCTTCCTGGCTTGTGTTCACTTTTATCCTCGGCCCTCAAGGTTGCCTCCAGTGGATCCCTGGCCTGTTTAAGGAGAGCCCAATGTAGATTTCTCCGCATTCTTCGTCCTCTTTTTGATGGGGACATCCTGTCACTCTCCATTTCCATTTTACCCCATGGATGATAAGCAGCCACAGCAGTGGCTGAGAGCCTAGAAAAGAGAGACTGGGAATTTGTTTAAGTCCTTCCCCCACCCCACCCACGTTCCAAGGCCCTTTTTGGATTTCCTTGGCCTGCTCTGCTGTTAATTTTGGGTTCTTCATTTCCCTTCTTTTCAGTTTGGCGTCTGAACGAACCTTCTTACGGGAAACCTAGTCAGGTAGAAATAGTGAATCAATAATTTTTAGTCTTTAATTAAGTCGAAATACACAGGTTAATTAACAGTTATTAAAGATGAAAACTACACTATGTATACGTGTGTATATATTTTATCTACAGATACCCTTCCAAAAGACGCGCGCGCGTGTGTGTGTGTGTGTGTGTGTGTGTGTGTGTGTGTGTGTGTGTGTGTGTGTAAGAGGGGAACAAGGTAGAGAGAGAGCTGAAGGGAAGAGAGGTGGAGAGATAGGATGAGAAAGGAAGGGGGAAAGAGAATGATAGAGGAGAGACAAGAGGGGGCGGAGGGGGGAGGGAAGGAGAGAGAATGAGTAATAAAAACCCAGTGGGAGCGGGAGCTGTACAGATGTGGAACTCAGCTGTCACATAAAAAGCATGCAGCAAACATATATTGAGCGCCTACATGGGCTAGGTTAGAAAGGGAAAGCTAATGATGGAGCCGGGGGAAGAGAAGACAAAATGAAGCTTGCTCTTCCTTATTTGAAACCTGTAAAAGTCTCCAGTTCCCTGCTTTGCCCTGGACACCACTCCCGTTTTCTGAAAACACCGTTTGTCTCAGCCTGCGTTGTAGAGGGAGACAGCGTTGTCGCTAGCGCTCATTGGCAGAGAGCTGGGAAGAAATGCGTTTTCTCCTGGCTTTACTCCGCTCTCCCCCCTTGGCCGGTGGCGTCCTCCCTGTGTAAATCCTGAGCGACTAGCGGCTTAGATTTGTTCTCTCCTCCACGCCGGTGCCGGGGACCGCTGATGCCAAGGCCTCGCTTTATAAGGAAGCCTGTGTCAGGCCAGCGTTTGCTCCCGGTGGGGCTGGGCATGGGGACGCTTTCCATCGCTGGCTTCCTGTTTTTGGTTTCTCTTCGCTGGTATGACCGAGATGGGAGGCAGCAGAGTACTCGAGTCGAGATGCTTAGCATTGCCATGGCAACCCCGCAAAGGCTGGAGCCCTCAGGGACCAGGAGCCAGCTCCAGCGCTGGGGCAGTCAAGTAGCATTAGCAGCCTCTGCTACGGATGGTTCTCTAGAACGGCTTCACGACTCCTTATAAACAAAAACCAAGGTTAACCGGCATGTTCCAGAACGGGAAATGGATTTCCAGATTTCTGGTTTCCCACTGGGCGAGTCACAAAGGGGAGAAAGCTGCCAATTCCAAGGGGCTAGAGATGGAGATGCTGCCTGTGACACGTTCAGGGCACTGCCTGAGGGACTGGGGAGGAACAGCAACGATAAAGAAAGGCAGGCTGTAAATCTCTGTAGCCATCCGCAGCTCGGCCTTCTGTCTGCAGCGCCTGGCTTGTCAAGAGCTAAAAATAATCGCCAGGCTAGGGGGGCCCAGAGCTTTTATTTGCTGTAAATTGATGCAAGCACCTGGGCTGAGCGTCCTCCCAGGAATCTCCCCCACGTCTCCCCCCCCCCCCCCACCCCGACGCCTGTCCCGGGCTTTCGTGCTCAGGCTGGGGCTCCTATGGACAATCAGAGCTGCCTGGAAATCCAGGAGGCCCCTTTGATCCCGCAGGTGCTGGGGCCTCTGCCAACCCCTCCTCCCAGCCTCGTGGGCACAGCGGCCCCTCGGGATCTTCTTTGATGTGGGTGCTCTTGTTTGGGGGGGGGGTGTGATTTGACCCCAGGTGTAAGTACATCTAACATCTTGCAGGGAGCGGGGTGCGGTTTAAAAGCTGGCCAGAGTCGCTGCAGCGATCTCACTCTTTAACAATACGCTAGAGGAAAGCGTGTGTGGTGGTGGTGGAGGGATTAAAGACCAGGTGCCCCCCAGGGACCGAATGGAAGCTTCCTGAGCACAGGCCTCTCTCGCACCCAGTAGGTATTTAACAAATGTGCACTGACCGGCTGGTTTTCCGGCCAGGGCACCCCTTTAAGACAATGTGAGTATGTTTGTACATTTGAGCCTAAGTTCTTTAGGCTCATAGGGAATAGTGGAGGACAAAGACGCCCCTCTAAAATCATTTGAGAAACTGTCCTCTCTTTCCACAAGCTCTAACCTTTTCTGCCAAATACTCCATTAAAGTCCATTTTCCCCATCACACTTCAGTTTGTTTGGCTTTATTCAGGGGCACAGGAGGAAAAAAAATAGCCCTTAGAATGCAAAATTAAAGTCCATTCATTAATAAGCCTTTATTAATCTCATCCTGTGTGCAAGGCACTGTAGTGGGTCCTACGAATCCACAGAATTCTGGGAGCGGTGGAAGGGGAAGGGAAGAGGAGGTGCTTCCACTTTTAAATAGATAAATATTGTCCGGGGAGGGAGGGGCGGTCAGGAAAGGCTTCCTGGAAAAGATGGCGGAGGAGCTGAGTCCAGAATGAGAAGGTTAGGATTTGATTTCATTGAAAGGACGCCATAGGCTCAGAAGTGGACACTTTGAAAGTTGGGTTGGCTCTGTTTCAAGCTAATGCCTTTCTTTGGGGCTCCTCCATCCACCCTTTAGCCCTCACGGTGGGCCCTGGGCCGGCTAGCAGTGCCCCAAGGCTTCCCCCTGAGTGGCCCTACGTGAAGCCTGTGGTCTGCAGGAGAGGACGCTTCTCCCTCGTCTGAGAAGGCATCCTGCCTGTACCAGACAGTGTGGCCAGGTTCCCAGGACCTCAGCGGCCACATTGGCTTTGAAGCTTCATTTGTAATTCAGTTCATTTCTGTACTTTCTGAATAAGTGTCAACCTAGCCATTAATTGAACCAACTCCAGTGTAGGCAGGGGATTCCTTCCTGTGACTTCTGAATGCTGGCTTTCAGACACCGAATCTCGATGGACATCAGAGGGAAGAGGGAGAGGAGGGTGAGGGCTCCCCCCCACATCCCCCACAGTGAGGGGTCAGTGAAGGGGAATACCCAGGTCAGTAATACCTAGCCCAGTGCAATGGGGGCATGCTTAGAAAGACTGCCAGCCATGACCACCGACGGGGATGCACCGATGGGCCAGGGAGACGGGCATTAGTGAACGGCCAGAATGGACTGGCCACACCCTTTCCCCGCCTCTGGCCAGATGTGAAGGTGCTGGTCCAGGAAGGCAGCAGCCGTTGTGCTCACCCACTGGCCATTCGGTAAAGGTGTCAGGAGTATTGGTCCCAGACGCTAAGACCGAGCCGTGGCGGTCGTGGCTAAGGAAACTCGGCTTCCCTCAAGGACCTTCTGTCCCAAAGTTTAGCACGTGTGAGCACTGGCATGGGGTGGGAGGTGGATACTCATAAAGTTAAGTTTAAGCAAAGATGTGGGGAAATGGATACTTAAGTTCATGGAGGATCCTCTTAAGAGGATCTGACACAAAGCCCAGCCTCCCTCCACGTGGAGCCACACCCAATACATCTGGAGAGAGAGAAAAAAAGACGCCTCCTCCCACGCTTCCTTGCCCCCTTGGCTCCGAGCAACATCTGGCCTGAGGCCAAAGTTCTACATATTTGATGAACGTTTGAATCGCTTTAACACTGGTATTGGCGAACCAGCGGGGAGTAGTTGCGTTATTTCTGATGAGACCACCCGCCCTAGATATGTCAGCAAGCATTTCTTAAGCGCCTACTGTGTGCCTGGACACTGTGCTGAGCACTGAGAATACCAAAAAAAAAAAAAAAAAACCCTCGCTTCAAAGAGTTTATTTTCTAATGGGGAAGACGACACAAAAGGTTCGGGGTGGAGGAGAGAAGGTGGCAGCTGGAAGGGGGCGGGAGCGCAGCTCGGGTTTAGAGGCTTTCCTGAAAATGGCGGTTCTGGGAGGAGCTGGCCAATCAGGAAAGAGGAAAGAAATACACTGAAAGGCACAAACTCACGCAGCTCAGTTTTAGAAAAAGACTGTGACTTGTCCAAGGTCTCTGGGGGACTTGTGTCTAAGGCAGGATTTGAACCCAAGACCAATCAGTGTCTTTTTTCTACAGCATTCCGGCCAAATAATTAGGTCATTAAAATATTTTTACCCTGGAAACTTGGGACTTTCCCTAAATCCTTGGAGACCATAGAGGCCTGATCTTACGTAACCCTGAGCT
The DNA here is from genome assembly GCF_011100635.1 of Trichosurus vulpecula. Lineage (NCBI taxonomy): Eukaryota > Metazoa > Chordata > Mammalia > Diprotodontia > Phalangeridae > Trichosurus > Trichosurus vulpecula. Next base: position 7,954,389 of record NC_050580.1, on the reverse strand, counting down.
CAGCTCCCCAGTGCTGCCCCAAGACCTCAGGTGTGTGCACCAGATGCGGGAAGAGCCCACGGACACAGAGATGAGTCACCATCATTCTCCTGTGTCCTGGAGACATCGTCTGTGCATCATCCGTGTAGTATAACTCTTCTGGATTTCATACTTAAAACATTGAAATAAAACGCGATCGTGATTAGACCTAAGCACTTAAGCCGGGAGGAGCAGAAGGAGCCCCGGGTTTGGGGGCCCTGGTCTTGGGTATTAGTTCTGCCTCTGGGCTCCCACCTGTGTGACCTTGGTCTTGTCATTGCTCTGGGCCTTGGTTTCCTCCTCAGTCAAATGAGGAGCTTGGAACTAGGTGACCTTTGAGGTCCTGTCCGGTTCAGAGCTAGGTTCCTCGACCTAGCATCAAGATCTGAATGCAGGAGCCTGAAAAGTGGCATTTTGTCTTTGACTATTTGACAGTGGGAAAACCTCACTTGTAATCATGGTCCTGCCACTTCTGCCTAGTCTTGTTAGGTCTCAGCTTCATCCCTGTGACATGAGTAGGTTCAAGTAGATGCCCTCTGGAGTCCCTCCTAGCACCTCTGCACTAATTGTAAAAGATCATGTTTTAGCTTTAGCTTGGTCCAGTGAAGAAGGATTTAAAGGTGGCATTGGGAAGGCCTGAGTTCAAATCCCACATCAAGCATTCACTTCCTGTGTGACTGTGGGCAAGTTGCTGAATTTCTTTGCCTCTCAGTTTTCTCATCTATAAAATGGAACTGTCTTCTTTTTGTCTTTATGTCTTCAGGGATTCGTGCTGTGCCCTGCACAAGGCAGATGCTTCTTACAAGCTAGTTGGATTGGTTTGAAATTCTGTTCGCCCCCCTCCAGGCTAACAAGAAGGAAGGAGTGAGTCTGCAGGTTCCTAAGGAGGCTAGGAAGGGTCAGGGAGCCTTCCTGAGAGGTCCCAAGGCTGTGCTCAGAGCACCATGCCATGAGGCTTCCCAGCTAAGTGCCATGGCTGTCCACCATGAGCAAGGAGGAACACCCCTGCCAGCTGCATTTATTTAAAATGTGTCCATGAATTCTGGGTCCTCCATCTGATTCTAATCTGGAGAGACTCCAGATCCAGGCACATCCCACCCCCACAGTGGGGGCTCAGTACAGACCCCAGATCCAGGCACATCCCACCCCCACAGTGAGGGCTCAGGACAGACCCCAGATCCAGGCACAACCCATTCCCACAATGAGACCCCTGTTTCTGCCACAGAGAATAGCAGCTGCTACCCTAATAAGGAGAGGATCCTGTTCGCCCTCCAAGAAGCCATCCAGGCAGATAGAAAAATGAACCTCACATGGTGCCTCACCCTGGACAGGAACGGGAGATTGGAGAAGCGCTGATCTAGAACCAGAGAGCACTTCATGTAGAGGATCATAGGGGTCACAGTCCTAGAGCTGCACAGAACCTCAGAGGACCAGAAAACCAGAATGTCAGAGAATCACAGATCTGGTCCACCTCAAGTATTTGATTAAGCACTTACTACATACCAGGTAGTCAGTCAGCTAACATTCGTTAACCACCTACTGTATGCCTGGTGCTGGGCCAACACTAGGGGTACAAAGTAAAAAGAGAGTCCCTGCCCTCAAGGGGCTTCCCTTCTAATGGAGGAAGACAATGTGCAGAGAGGTGCTGATGGGGTTGGGGAGGGGGAATGATGGGCCATGGTGGAGCACATCCAGAGGATGAGGGATGGGTGGTCTGGGCCCTTCCTTACAATGGAGGTTCAATGGGAGAAGGGTCTGCAGGAGGGGAGAGCAGACCCCGCCCCCAGCATTAAAGGGGGATCACTGTTCTAGAGCTGAAAGGAACCATAGTGTATCAGAGAACCCAGAACTAGAGCTAGGAGGGTCATGAAGCCCAATCATCTCGTTTCCATTTGGGGAAACTGAGGCACAGAGGTTAGGTATCTCATGCTGAGTCACCCAGGAGTCGAGGGAGGACTGATTTTTCTCCCTGTAGTCACTTTCTGTTTCTCCCAGCCGCATGCAACCTTGGAGTCACACGTCACCCCAGCACTATTCCGTCTACCTCCCCCCACCCCCTGCTGGAGCCAAGCTTCCTACTGTGCCCTGAAACCGAGAAAGGGGTATTTCTGGGCTGCTTGGGCAGCCAGCCTCTAGGGAGACGCACAGACAGCAGCCTCCCTGGGCTGCCCACACAAACCATTCTAAATTCAGACGCTGTGTAGAAGGAAGGAAAATTCCAGTGTGGGGAGCTGGGCTCCCCACCTTGGCAAGCTTCCGTCCATTCTCCCGAGCCAAGAGCAGAGATTACAAATTCAGGGAGTGTGTGTAGCGTATTTGGTTCATTATTTTGGCAGCTCCCTATGGTGATAATGCAGGAGAGCACCCAGGAGGACAACGAGCCGGAGAGGGCGTGTGAAAATGGCAGGCTATGGAGTTGGAAGAAGGGAGCCAACCGTGGGGCATCTGGGATGGGAGAGCCAAAAGGGGAGAATAATGGTTGAGGATGACCGGCCTTGGGTCACCAGCTGATGGTGGGGAAAACTCGGAAAATCTGCAGCAGCAGCAGCAGCAGCCAAGTCTGCTCAGCCCAATACCTGAAGGACAGCTCGGAGGTCACTACCTAAACCAGCCCCTTCTATTTATTGAGGACCCCCAGAGAGGTCCCACAGGTAGAAAGTGCTAGGACTGGCATTGGACCCAGGTATTCCGACTCCAGACAATCCGAAAACATTACAAAGCTGGCAAAATATTTTAGACAAGTCAACAAGCCTTTATTAAGCCCCTACTGGGTGCTTTACGTGTTTCATCTTGGCTTCCTGGGAGCCTAGTGAGGTAGTAGTACGGAAGAGGAAATGGAAGAGCAGAGAGTTGAGATTTTCAGTCACCCCAAGTCCAGCACTGGCTGCTTTCCTCAAAAAAACCAGACTCACAATCTCAGCGGCTCCACCCCAGCCACTGCCATCAGCTCCTCAGCTCATGGGTTTGGGAAGGAAGACCCAGGGTGGAAGTACACACCACCAATCAACATAGGCACCAGAGATGCGGCTGAAAGTGCCAGCACCAGACTGGTTCCCAGAGGAGCTTATAAATATAAAACAATTCTGGACTGCTAGAAAATGATCGGAGCCTTCTCCTTCCTCCACTCCCCATGGCTCCCGACGGACACAAGTAATGCAGAGCTCTGCTAGCACTTGGACATTGGAACTGAAGAAAGAAGCCCAAACTTAATTAGTATAAATGTTGCGACATCTAATAGCAAGGATAATTTGCCACACACACTCACCATATAATTTAGCACAATGGGACGTTCAGGGAGGAGGGCTGGTGTGTAATCAAGGGGAATGCTAAATGCTTGAGGAAGCAAACTCTAGACATGAGAGCTGGGATGAGCGTTGGGAAGTGAACGGGACAAGATTCCTGCCAGCCTCAGCGCTATCCTCAGTGAGCCTTGAAGCCCAGCCAGGTGAGAGAGGAAGGCAGCAGACATTTGGGATGTAACTCAGGACCTCGAGACTGGGCTCTGATTCAGAGAAGAATGGCTTCGTTCATTCATTCATTCATTCATTCATTCATTTCAAGAAGCATTTATTAAGCCCAGTGTTCAGATCCTGCCTCAGACACCAATTTCATAACCTAGGTTGGGCTACTTGGCTTCATTTTCTGTGAATTATGAAACAGCGCCTGCCTCCCAGGAATGTTGTGAGGATCAAAAGAAAAAATATGTGTCAAGTGCTATTCAAATGTCAGTTATGATCATCATCATTATTAATATTAGTAGTAGATAGGGGAATATTGGAGTTAAACAGATGGATTTTTTTTGAGTGTCAGAAGGCAATGAAGGATAATTAAAATACTGAGCAGTTTCCCAAATGCAATCAAGCTGTCCTCCTCCTCTTATTCAATTTGGGGACCAGCTCATCATTAGTCAACCAGTCAACAAGCCTTTATCAAGCTCTTACTGTGTTTGGGGAATGGTGCTAAGAGCTAAGATTACAAAGAAAGAAGAAAACAGCCCCAACAGCCCAGGAACTCTCATTCTAGGAGCAACCATGTACATGGGAGACATACTTCGTGTAAATGGGAAGTGATCTGAAAGGAGAAGGCACTAGCAGTGGAGGGGACTGGAAAAGTCCTCTTAAAAGATGGGGGGACTTTAGTCAAGGCTGAGGGAAGCCAGGAGGCAGGGGTGAGGAGGGAGAGCATTCCAGGTATTCAGGACAGCCAGGGAAGATGCCCAGAGTTTCAAGATGGGATAGCATGTGTGAAGAACAGCAGGGAGGCCAGTGTTCTTACCTAGGTGGGTGTGTTGAGAAGATAAAAACTTAGGAAGGGACCACCTGTAACTCTAGCCCCAAATCTCTAGATGGGAATACTTACTCCTCATGTGGTAGGAAGCCACTGGAAGTGTTTGAGGCAAATACTAACTTGATGAGTGGGGTCGATGTCTTCAGAAGACAAGACAAGGGAGCAGAGTTTAGGATGGATTGGAAAGAATGGAATCTGGAGCTGAGGAGACAAGATCAGAGGCTATTGTGGAGCAGAGGCCAGGAACTTCTGGACTGGTATGTTGGGACAGAGAACTGTGTCTGTAAGGGGGAGGGTGGTAGTTTTCATTCACAGGAAACATTACCCCAAAATGAAATTATCAGTAATATGGATATGATGGAACTTTCACTGGGTATTGACAAAAGGACAGTTGAGTGACAAAAGAGGCTTTAGAGGAAGGCAGTGGATGCCTTCCTTGTTAGGTGATCGGTCACAGAAAGAGGAGAGCCAGTTGCTAAGTCACAGAACCACAGATCTGAAGTTGGAAAGGACCCTGGATTCTGCCTTCTCCCACCCCTTCATTTTATAAATGAGGAAACAGGACTGAGAAGAACAGACGGTGCATCATTTCCCTAAGGTCATGCAGGTAGTATTAACACAGGCAGGATTCTTTTTACCAAGTCTGTCCTCTGACTCCAAAGCCTGGGCTTCTTAGGAGAGGTGAGAAGGGAAGATAACTCAGATAGCGCCAATGCTGAAGGAAAGCAGTGTGGAAGTGGATATCGAAGACTAGCTTCTCCGGCTCTACAGGTTTGCCAAAGGCCAGCCCTGTAGAAAGGTGACTGCATTTAGATCTTTTCCACTGAAAGTATTGGGGATATTTACCATTACTTAAAATAGGCTTTGGGTTTCTATTTTTCCAAAAGTAACTCACTTATTTTCCGGTATTATGCTTAGGGGCCACTAGGTAAACAGTACCTCCTCTTCTATTCTGAGCTTACTAACACAGGAAGAGGTGAGAAAAAAATGGAACTGGAGAACATAGCCCAGGCACTCATGCTTTTCCTGTGAAAAAGTCTTTATTAAAATGACATTATTAATTTATTTTTATGTCTGGACCTGTGATTTCCTCTGTGAAGGGAGATTTCATCCTGATGAGCAAATGTAGACTGACACCTTACAAACTTTTGCTTTTATTTACTGTTTGACTGTTTTTCCTTTTTCCAGTTTCTAGTACTGAGTAAAAAATGGTCTTTATCCACTGGGAAATTTGGGGATTATTTCTGGGGAAAGGGTTAGAGTTAAAGCTTTATAGAATGTCACTTGTTATTACCTGTAGGTGGCAAAGTGAAATGATGGTTTCCTCACTATCTCCTTTGCCTGCCTTGCTCCAGAAGTGAATGGTCTTCAAACTCCCTTCCTATCCAAGATTCCCGAATTCTCTTCCCTTGCCTTCTGGTGGGCTGTGATATCACACATCCTGAAGATGCCTTTTTCACCAGAGTAAAGGTACTCACTTCAAGGACAAGTGATGTTTACAATCGATCAAGAATTGATTAAGCACTTAACTCTGCTCCCCACTATGGCAGGTGCTGGAGATACACGTTCAACGATGAAACCAGTCCCACTTGCCAGAAACTAATGGGAGAGACAGCAAGGACGCATGTGAACAGACAGAAACGTATGCAAAGTAATTAAGTAAAAGGTAGTTAGGGAGGGAAGGAACCAGCACTTGGAGGGGTCAACAGGGACTCTGTGCAGAAGGTGGTGCCTTAAAGAAGGCAGAGAGGTGAGGAGGCAACTGACTCCAGGGAAGGGGACCGGATAAAGCCTGTTAAAGACTTGGTAAACATCTCCACCTTCTCTATGACACAAATGTTTCTAGGGGACGTTTCTCCCAGGTAGGTCTACCTGAAGTCCTGGGTGGAAACATTTGCAAAAATGTTCGGCATCCCCTAAAGCCCCAAGACAAACACTCCTTCATGCCAAAAACAATCCAGGAATTACAATGGGGAAATTTTTGCTCCCCACAAAATAAATATTTTCACAGGGTTTTTGGGCATTCCATACAGGCTGGCTCAGAAACCAGCATCTGACCTGGGGGAAAACGTCTGCCAATATTGATACGGTTTCATGACGGTCCAAAGGAAATGTTTAGAAAACAGCTTACTCATCTCCATCAGACTGGTAGGGGACCAGGAAGGCAAAATGTTGTATACGTTTGTCCAGTGCAGTCACCAGATCAGTTGTTTTTCTTTGTTGCAGGGGAGAGAGGGTTGGTTTCCGTGGTAGGGTAAGGGAAGAGAAAATATTCAGAATTGGCGGTATTGTAAAAACAAAGAGCAACCAACAAAATATTTTTGGAACATGATACAAAAAACTCGTAATCCCAGTGGAACAGAACGTGCTGCTACAGAAGGAGCCTTGGAAATGGTGATAAGGGCAGGCACATCAGCAGCTCGGGTCTCACCACGTTTAGGCACAGAATCGAGGAAGCTCCGAGTTAGCAGAGACGGCCCCAGCAGTGGCCAGTGATAGGTTATTAGAGATGTGACATTGAGCGTGAACATGAAGGACTAAAGTTACTTAGTAACTATTTACAGTTAGGCTGATCCAGGGTCCTGGCCGTTCTTACAGGATCCTTTGTTCATTCATTCTCATTAATTCTCCTCACAGTAGGGTTTGTGAATGTGTCCTCCCTTCTTCTCCTGCTTTTTCCTTCTCATTATTTCATAAAGGCTTTTACATGTTTCCTCATAGCCTTCCCACTTTTCAGGATTAACTAGACTGAAATATTTCATTCCATCGACATATTGCATGAGGCAGCTTCACATAGTGGATAGTGAATCAGGGAGACCCAAGTTCAAGTCTCTCCTTTGATACAAACAAGGCGACTCAACAGGTCAGTGGATAGAGTTTTGGACTTACATACAGTCAAAAAACCTGAGTTCAAATCCAGCCTCCGACATTAACTAGCTGTGTGACCCTAGGCACGTCATTTTATCTGTTTCCTCATCTGTAAAAGCGGGATGATAATAGCACCTACCTCCCAGGGTTATTTTGAGGGTCAAATCAGATAATATTTGTGAAACACTTAGCACACTGCCTGGCACACAGTAGGTACTGTATAAATGCTTATTCCTCCCCACCCCCTTCCTTCTCCTTCAGAGAAGAGTTGACTTGCATGGATAGAGGCAGTTTTCTCACATGAGCATCCTTCATAGGCTCAGTCTCTGCCTCTCCTTGATGCATCACTCTTTACTTAATCATTCTCCTATCATTTAGCTTGCTTTCCCTTTTTTGGTTGCAATTACATGTATTTAAGGCAATGAAAATATTTGGACAGAAAGCTCTTGGTGCGTCTGGGGAACGGTTATCATTTATAGGAGACTATCCTCAAATGAAATTATTGGTGATGTGGATGCGATATGGACGTGATGTTGTGTAACTTAGTAGTTACTAACGAGTTTCTGACGAGGTCCTAAAAGCCTACACTCTCCCAGCAGTGAGTGAGCACGCCTATCTTTCTGCAGGGTCATCAGCATCAAATTCCACTTTTTGTCAGATGTGAGATCTTACCTCAGACTTATTTAATCTTTTATTATTCGAGAGGTTGAGCATCTTTTAAAGAGATTGTCAGCAATTTGAGTTTCCTTTTTGGAAAACTGTTTAATTAGCCTTTGACCTTTGACTACAGAGCCATTTTGGTCTGCGAGTTACCACTGGTACTTTTTAAAAAGTTTCTTGTATGTTTTTAGTCACATTTTTGTCACATTTGCTTTAAATCCTCTCAATCTGTTATTTCTTCTGTTTCAAAAATTATATTTTCATGATACTGAAGCTCTTATTTAATATAATTCAACAGCCTGACTTGTTCCAATAATTCTTGTCTCTTAATTGAATCAACAAAGTTAATAGACCCTCCGCATTTAATTCTTCCATTGTTTTCTAGAGTCCGATTGTTGGTTTTCAATGTTTGTCTTACATCCAGCCAGAATCCATTGGCACTGAGGTCAGTGGAATAAGCCACATTCCATTTGGAATAACCAAATTCTTTGCTTGCCACATCTCCCAAGTTGGTTTAAGTAGAAGTAGCAGCTCCTGTCTTTCTACAGAGGCTCTGGCTTCCTCCAGAAGATTGCTTCGGCCCAGGAACTGTGTGTGTAAGATAAGAACTGTGAGACCGCATAGGCCAGGACTGATGCATTCATTCAATAAACATTTATTGTGCTTGTTCAGTCATTTCAGTCAGGTCCAACTGTGACCCCATTTGGGGTTTTCTTGGAAAAGATAGGGCAAGTGGTGCAGTGGAGAAAACCCCAAATGGGGTCACAAAGAGTCAGGCACAATTTTAAAACAACTGAACAGCAATGAGTGGTTCGCCATTTCCTTCTCTGGCTCATTATACAGGAAAGGAAACTGAGGCAAACCAGGTTAAATGTCTTGCCCAGGGTCACACAGCTACTAAGTGTCAGAGGCCAGATTTTTAACCCAGGTCTTCCTGATTCCAGGCCCAGTGCTCTACTCACTTGGCCACTTAGCCGCCCAGGGTTACACCACTAGTAAGTGTCTGAGGCTGGATTTGAACTCAGGGAGATGAGTCTTCCTAACTCCACTGCACCACCTAGCTGCCCCTAGGCATATTTATTAAGCACCTACTGTATACTAGCCTTGAGGCATATATCAAGTTTACTTCTGACTTGGGCTCTATCCAAAGGGAACTATAGTCTTTCTGTCATTCGGTATTTTCTTTTAAATTTTCGGCTTTCCTGTTTCCCCACCTATTTAAGCTTCTGAATTTATTTTTTGGTTTTATTTGGAACTTGGCCATAGTTTTATCTAGAGACCATACTACCTAATACTGAACTTGCTCTCCTGGAAGCTGTCCAAGGTTCATTTGGCAGCTGCCTTTACCATCCCCTTGTTGGAATCTTCAAAACAACTAGTGAGGCACATCTGGGCTGGCCTTTGTCTTCAGAAATATCAACTGCAGAATTTGAGAACATCAATGGCTCCCCTGCATTTTCTTTTAAAAATAATTTTATTGATATATCTTTTGACATTATGTTCATTTCAGAATCACACACACACACACACGCACACGCACACACACACACACAACGAGCCATCCCTCCTAACAAAAATTAAAAAGAAAAACAAACATAAACGATTCAGCAAAACTCATCAACATTTCGATGCAGTCTGACAGTACATACAACCTTCTACATCCATAGTCACTCACCTCTGCAAAGAAGGGATTGGTGTATGTTTTCTTTTTCTTTAAATCTCTATCATGACCCATTAACTCCCCCTCCCCCCCCCCATCCTAGGGCCTTCCCCCTATTGATTATCTCCATTTTATCCCATCTATACCTTGTTTGTACGTAGTTGTTTGCGTGCTGTGTCTTCCTACCCCCTGTAGATTGTAAACTTCTTGAGGGCAGCACCAGTGTCCCCAGTGCTCAGCAGTGCCTGGCATATAGTAGACACTTAATAAATGCTGAGTGATCGCTGACCATCCAAGATATGCTCCATGTAAATGGGAGGTAACCTCGGAGGGACCAGGAAAGCCCTCCTGCCAAAGGAGAGTGAGATTCGAGCAGCATCTCGAAGGAAGCTGAGAGATGCAGGTGAGCAGGGAGCACATTCCAAGTGTAGGGGCTAGCCACTGAAAAGGCAGAGAGCCAGCTTCCCAACCTGTCCACCCCACTTGTTTTCTTGCCTTCCATGCCCACCCTGCATTGTTATTCCAGACAGGGGAAGCCTGTTCAGGTGGCCACAGGTAGTACACCTATTGATCATGATGTGGGGTCCCCATGGGCATAGACGTCAGGGCTGTGTGTATCCAGGAGGAATTTGGTGTCTTTTTATCATGATTGGCAGGGTATGAATTCATCCTGATAATTAATCTGGTGAAAACGTGTTGTTTTGCATGTATTTGCATTAATCCAGCTGCCCCTCATCTCTATGGAAGGTTCGCAAATAAAAGAGCAAGACTCTCAGAGTAGTGGATAGGGTGTTGGGGGCTTGGAAGTCCTGGGTTCAAATCCCACCTCTGCCGCTGAATGAGAGCCAGCCACTTAACCTCTATGTGTCTCAGGCCATGAAACAAGCATTGATCAAGCTTTTACTATGCCCCAGGCACAGAGCTAGACACAAAAGCAAAACTGCCCTTGCCCTCATGGAGCACATCAGTGAGTTCTTGGACTTAGCAGCAAAATCCAGACTACAGTTGCTATCTGCATAGGTGGAGGAAGTTTCTACAAGTAGTCACTGATATTAATTAAATTGCTCATTGTGAGTTTTAATTATTACTATTATCAGTAATACCACCAGTATTTGTGATTTCATTTTATTCACTAATAAAAAAAAGTGTAAGTCCCTATAAACTCCAGCTTTATTGAACAGGAACACTTCCCCGATTGTGGGCTTTTTAAGGGTCAGTCCCGAGCTCTCTCTTGTTTGTAAACCCTGGCATGGTCTGAACTTGGAGCCTCTGAACTTGAGACTAGTCCTTCAGGGCTGGTTCTCTCGCTCTCTCACCGCGCCACCTGGTGGCTAGCACAAGAACCACAGCTGGCAGGTGTTCTGACAGCTTGTGGTTATACATGCCAGTCTTCCTGAATGATTTTCGAACACAGGGAAAGAGAGATCGCTAGTGTCTACACAGCATTTCCCAGAGTGTAAGTCAAATTCAATATTGTTATTTTCAGAGCTGTTGCATCCTTCCTTTTAAGGGATAGATTTCATCGATCGAGCCAAAATTTATATTTGTGTAGGCCAAGAAATGCGGGAGTTGTTTTCTGTTTTTAAATGAGACCTAATATATCAGATGCCAAGAGATTCTAGTTGAGAAATGTCTATACAGGAAGGAAAAGAGAGCATTGAAAATGCATTAGAGAAGTTTTAAAACTTTATCTTTTGTAAAAATAAATATTATATCTTGTTTCCTGAAAGCTGTGTGTGCACCCTCTTCCATACGGTCCCTCAGAAAAACCACCCCAAGTTGAAGGCGTTCTGGGGTCCCCAGGAACTCAAAACTAGCTTACCAAGAGTCATCTATGGGTCCCACTTTTCTGGACAGAACCTGCTTAAAGCAGGGACATTTCATCAGAGTCTAGTAGGAAAAGCAATGATAGAACATTTCCCCATAAATCTGGGACACGTGTTCCCCGCAGACACTCCCCCGTCCATGGGAAGAGCAGATCCATAAGGAACATACTTGGCCAGGGCACACAAAGCCATGGTGCCTCCAGGGAGGTGGAAATCACTCTTGTAATTCGTAACTCCTCTTTATGGGTCTTCTGTCCTCGAACTCACTTCAGGGGAATCTGTCAGAGAAACCCCCAAGGGCTGCCTTGAAGCCTGACTTCAAGCCTCCTTCCTTCCTAAGCCACTTTCTGAGTTGGTAAAGGACAACTGTCCCACCCCCCTCAGAGACTGAGCCTTCCAGGTAATCCAGCTTCCCCTCCCCCCAGCTTATAACTCAACACCTTTGCTCCTTTTTTATCAGGGACTTGGCAGGATCCCTCCCTCGCTCTCCCAGAGGCTTGGGTGTTACATTCACAATCTCATCTGATCCTCACAACATCCAGGACAGATAGAGGCTATCATTATTCCCATGTTTCAGATGAGAGGTTAAGTGACTTGCCCAGGGTCACACAGGTGGTAAATATGCAAGACAAGAAACACATCCAGGGAAAAATAATGGGGAGATGTTACAGAGAAAAATGTTGGCTTAGATAGAAACCTTCCCCTTAGAAGTCCCCAGAGGTGAAATGGGCAATCTCTGCAAGGAGCAGACTCCTGGTCATTGGAGGTCAGAAAGCAAAGCTGCGAGGGACATTCATTCACCCATCAGGTCTGTTGGAGAGCGCCAACTTGGTTCAGGTCTCATTGACTGGCCTGCCAGTCCCTCTAATCAGCTGATGCTGTAATTTTGTGACCACATTCCCCAAGAGCCGGGTCAGGAAGCTGCCCACAGCCTCATGCCGGAAAGGGGGAGCTGGAGTCAGGAAGGGAGGAAATTCCAGGGGGCTCTGACTGTGTGGTCCCTGCTCAGCCCGGCCCTCTCCTTCCCCAGCCCTGAGAATTCCCCCATTGCACACAAGAAGGACATTTTCTAAGCCCAGAGAAAGGGGGCTGGGCAGTGACACCTTTCTGGTGTATCAAGGAGGCAGCCCAACCCCAAGCAACCAGGAGAGTCTCTGCCTGAACCGCAGCACCCAAAGGCAGAGCCTTTGGAAAGGGAAGCCAAGTAAGCATGTGTCTGTCATCTGGGATCTCGTGGACTGATAACTAAACAGACTTTGTTTTTTTCTTAGAAGTTTAATTCAATTCAAAAAGCATTTACTAAGAGTCCACTATGTGCCAGGCACTTACCTGGGGCCTTGGAATAAAATCTTCAATGGAGGGAATGCCAAACCTGGGGTCGTTAAAGCCGAGTTCGAATCCTAAGTCTCCTGCTGTGTGACCTGAAGTTAGTCACTCCCCTCATGGAAGCCCAGTGAATCTACTCAGAATGGGCATCCTAGTCATTAGACACCTGCCTCACAGGACTATTGGAAAAGGCCCCAGTGGGAGGAACACTGCCAAAGCATAGAAGATGGGATCGAGTCGAGTCTCCACTCTTACTTTCCTGTGCGACCTTCCCTCTCTGGGTGTCATTTTCCTCATCTGGACTTGAGAACTTCTGGCCCTGGATCTGGGATGTTCTGTGATGATGAGACACCTCTGAGAACCCACATTCCCCTGCACAGCTCAAAGCCGTCACTAAGGTGGGCAGAATGTGGCCCCTTAGGTGGGCAGGCACGCTTTCCCTGAAGCAATCCTCTGGGGATGTTCCACCACCTTTGACAGGCTCCTGTCACCCTAATGTACCTCTCTGTAAGTCTGTCCCCCTCCAAGGTGTTTAAAAGGGCCAAGGACATAGAGTTGAATCTCTTGAGGATGAGCCATTATCCCATCCCAATGAATTCTTTTAAGTCACTGTAGCTCTTAGCTAAACTTGGAGAGGAGGCCCATTCATGTGTCAAATATTTGCTGAGCTGCGTACTCAGTGTTGGTGATGTCTAAGGGGTCCCTGCCATCGCGGACATCCAGGTATAGCTGGGAAATAACACCGGCACACAGCAGTGCCCCTGGGAATGGTCATGAGGGCGTAGATTTAGGACTGCAAGAGGCATCTAGTGTAGACTGTGACCCACAGAGGGAGGGCTGTTGTCCCATGGGGAGTGAGCGTCAGAGTGGGGATTTGAACCACGATTCTCTGGCTCCTGATTCACCCTGCCTCAGGATGTCCCTGCACTTCAGTGTAATGCAGTGATCAGTCTACTCAAGAAGTGACCGTTCTCATTGAGCTTTGATCTTGGCTTAGTCCGATGACTACATGACCACCACTTTGTTCTAAGAACAAGCGCAACAAAACAGCTTTGCCCTCCGAAGGTGCGTCTGATGCCCCTCTAGAGCCCCTGGGGACAGATTCAGGGGCAGTTCTCCAAGGTGCTGATTTCCTTGTCCTCCTGTTATCCCAACAGCTGCACTGCTTGAGGGTCTCAGAACACCCCATTCTTAGAGGAAACGCTTCTCGTGGCCAGTGTCTACCAGAGTGTGTTTGCTTTCCAATGCACAAGGCTCTTGCTGGAGATCGTCCTGATGAACTAGGGAGCACTCAAGCAATATGTTGTTCTTGGAATTTATTCCTTATTCCAGTTAGGATTCTCTCAAACCAACAAGATTCAGGGTTTCTGCTGATGCTGATAGTGGCCAGTGTTCCGTCGTGGCTTCTCCAGTCTTCCAGAGAGTTTGCAATTCACAAACTATCCCCAACTAGACTTCAAGGGTCTAGAAGGCAGGCACCGAGACCATGGAGATGGCATTGTCCAACTGCTGCTGAGTGCCATTTCAAGCAAGGCATCCAATAGTCTATGTTGGTCACTGTGTTCCTTGGTGTCATGGAGGATGGCTGATTCAAAAGCCAAATGAAGGAGGGATTAAGCCCCCTTTGGTGACATTCTTTGCGTTCTATCCCCCTTCCCCTCCACGGTCCGTGGTCTGCTAGTCCACTGCTCAGGACAATTCAATATTTATTGGATTGAAATTATCCACATAGGGCTTATCCCCAGCAAGTTTTGAATCTTAGAATGGCTCCCTTCTGTCATTGACATACTTCCATGCTATTTCATTGATAGAATGGAAACTCCTCAAGGGCAAGGCCTGTTCCAGTTTGGGCCTGTGTTCAATCTGTGCTATTTCAGATTGTCTCTTCAATTGTGGCACATGCCATGAGTTTGTACATCAGAAGTGGAAGGGACCTCAGAGGTCAGTTAATATAACATCTCCATTTTACAGAAAAGGAAACTGAGGGGCAGGGCAGGAAGATGACTTAAGGTCATAATGTATTAGAGGTGGGATTCGAACCCGAGTCCTCTGACTCTATCTGAGCTTGTTCTCCCGCACTGCCTTGTTTAGTGCCTTTTATTTAACTTTGGGGTTTCTTCCATATCAATCTGCCTCCATTTTCAAGAAGCATTACAGACATTATGTGTAAATATAGTTGTTCTTATTGATCATTGATGAGGACGCAGGTCCAGGATAATGGAGTGTGTGCTGAGGCCCATTGACCCAAGGTTGGAGCTGCTTCAAGGAAAACTTCACTGCTTCCCAGGTCCTGGTTTGGGCTGTGTTCCACGGACCAGTGATGGCCTATTGAGGCGTCCATAAATCTTGTTTGAATAATGGTGGGATTGATTTGCTGACAGGGCACAAATAAAGGGCAATGAAACTCACAGATGAGAATGCGCATTTTGTTTTAATTTTCATCAGTTAATCTTATGCTTTTTGAAAAAAGAATGCCTTGTGTTTTCTTTTTCTTTCTTTCTTTTTTTTTTTTGGAAAGGAGGAAGGCTGGGCAATTGGGGTTAAGTGACTTGCCCAAGTTCACACAGCTAGTAAGTGTGTCAGGGGTCTGAGGGCGGATTTGAGCTCAGGTCCTCCTGACTCCAGGGCCGGTGCTCTACTCACTGCGCCACCTAGCTGCCCCAATGCCTTGTGTTTTCTATGCCTTCAGGAGTAGTGAGTTGCCCAAACCCTACTTCCCATGTCTGTTAGCTGAATAACCACCCCTCTCTGGGTCTCAGTTTTCTCCTCTAAATACGGGGCTTGAATCAGAGGGTCCTTCAAGGCCTTTCCAGGTCTCAATCCCTGCTGTCACTCCAAACATAGAACCCTCTGAGTTCACACTTCGCCAGGCTGAGATCCTGGCTCTCGCACTCTCTACCTGTGTGTGACTATGCTCTGCTCCTTGAGTGACGGGTGCCTCTGTTCCTAGCAAGCTTGAGATAATGGTCGCAGATGACGTTTCCATACCTTAAAGCACCGTGAAGGGCTTTGCATACCTCCTGTCCAAGTCTGGGCAGCTCAGTGGCTCTGGGAGAGTCCAAGTTCAAACCCTGCCTTAAACATTTACTAGTTACGCCATGCTCGGTAAGTCTCAGCCTCAAACAGCCTGTATCCCAATCTGTAGAATGGAGTAATAATAGCACCTCCTGGGGTTGTAATGAGTATCAAATGAGATAATATCTATACAAGGCCCTGCCAACCTTCAGGAGCTCTGCAGATGCTAGCTATCAGCCAAAAGGGGGGCAGGAACAGGGGATGTGAGGGCCAAAGGGAAGGAGGAGAGAGCTTGGGAAATTCTTGTGGGCATTCTGGGAGATGCTCTCCGGGTCTTTGGCTCCTTTCTGTTCACAGCAAATGATCAATCACTGCTGTTTTTGGCAATCGGGGAAGAGGTACTGTGGGCACCCTTGTGCTCCTGGCTTTAACATGAACTTGGAGGAAGAGTGGGCTGGAGGGATGCTGGGAGCACAGTGAGCTGCAGCGAAGAAGCTGATCCCAAGACTTGGTATCCCTGTCTGTCTCTTGCCACCACTTCCCTTGCCCTACCCCTCTACTCCCAACAGAACCTCCATGTGTCCATCCAATGTATGATGCTTTAATCAGAAATGAGTGTCTTAAAAAGACATTCACTGCCTGTGTATTTCAGAAATACTTTCAGCGGATGTATTCATGCTTACGGTGTAGAAGGCCCTGGGCTTAGGTCCATGAATGTCAAGAAAAATTCAGTGGGGCCCTGCCTTCAAGAAGCTTATAGTCTAATGGGTCATATAGGCAGGATGAAGAACTGTGTTTAAGGAAAAATGAAATAAGGAACCAGAAAAGTGCTGGGGGAGATCAGAGAACGGTTAAAATATTCTTTCATTGGCATTGGGAAGGGCACAATCAGAGGCTTGTCCGGAAAAATGGCCCAGGTCAGAGATTTGCCTAGAATCAGGAAGCCTAGTGAGGAGACCCTCACAACAGTCCTGAAGGAGCAGCTGCAGGGGGAGAAGGGAGGAGAGACTGATGGGAGCAAGAGGATGATGGGGACAGTCCCCTCTCTCTTTCCATTCTCCTGCCCTGATGACTAACAGTGAATGAAGGGGTTCCCACTCTCCTGGGGCACATGAAGAGACAGTTATCCTCCTCAAGTAAAAGGAGATGAGATGAGGGTCACTGTTTAAATTCAGCACACAGCTCACAAGGCAGTGTGGTGCATTGGTTAGAGAGCCAGCGGCAGCGTTAGGTGCCACCTATGACCAGATCTCTTAATGTCTCAGCGTCCAGTCGACACTCCAAGTTACAGAATACTCATCAGTCTGCATTGAGAGAGAGTTTCCCCACCAGAAACTCCTCACATCCATGAAATCACAAGTAATAGTAACGGTAGCCGCAGGACCAGGAGCTGACCATTGATAGAATGCCTGGAATTTGTGAAAGGGACTGAAATCAGCTGTGAAAAGCCTTTTGGAGACTTCCTTCCTCCAGGCGTGGGCAGACACATCCTTCAGGGTGTTGTGTGGGCTCGCTTCTACTACAAAGAAGGTGACTTCAGGACATCCCTGCTATCATGAATTTCCCTGCCCACCAGCACCCAATAGTTGGGGCCAGTGTTGGGAGGAGGTGACAGCAAGCTGGTTGGCAGCATTATCTCCTTGCAATCTGTGAAAATAGACATTTGGCAGAAGCCTCCAGGTGCCCCCACTATCAGTGACTTCTGGTGGTTCACTTCAACGGACAGTGGATGCCCTCCGTTTGGAGAAGGCAGCAGGTGTTGTGTTCTGGATGGGAAGTTAATTGTGAGCAAGATGACTAACAGGGCTGTCCCCTTAAGAATCTTTGGGAGGGGAAAAGCTGCAGGGACCAACTTTCAGAGAAAGGATTGTATTGGCAGCCAGGCAGCCCCTGATGGAACCTGAGGATCAGCCAGGTCCAGGTGCCAACAACAGGGCTCTGAGTAATGGGCATAGAGGGTCAGGCTCCAGACTCATCTTGTTGATTGCCCCAGGATTCTCCGAGGGTCCTGACAGTGTCATTGACTGAAGGTGTGCCTCCAAGCTCCCACCCAGATCCAGAATCATTCCATATGATAAGGAGAAATGAGACCATGTCCCCAGGCTGGGTTTCAGCAATTTCTACCAACCTCTGTTATAATCCTGCTTCCCTCCTTCAGCATCATTCTCAAGCTAGGTTAGAAAGGAGCGAGTTGTTTTGGGTTTGGCCCAAATGTTATTGATGTATCCCCTAAATTCATCATAAGCCCAGCAGGTAAACAGCTGGTCAGTGCAAAAATATAAGGGGAAAATGGTGAAGATGAGGTAGCAGCAACAAGCTCACTTCAGCTGGGTCTGTTGGAAGAGCCGTCCTGCTCCTGCTTTGGTAAAGAGCGCGCATTTGGAGTCGACCTCTTCTCATCTCCTGGTTCTGAAATCCTGGCATTCATTCCTCATCTTTTATCAGGCTGGGCCTCTCACCCATGTCCCGCCCAAAGTTTGCCTCTCAGAGACGGACCCTTCCCTGTTTTCTCTCCACATGGTGTTGGCTTGAAGGGAACTTCCTGCTTCTCCACCTGTCATCCCTTGTTCTCACCACGAGACCGGCTCATCTCCGTCTGTCACATAGTACAAAGCAGACCCAAAGGACATGTAAAGTCATTTTGATGGAGGAGGGGAGGGCTCCAAGGGCATCAAGAAAGGCAGGTTGTCAGGGGGAGTTGTTGTGACCCTTCCCCTCCATCTCTAAAAAGGCGATCCTGTCAGGTTTTAGAAACCTTAAAGCACTATAGTAAGTTGAGCTGGACAGTGGGGGTGGGTCTGAGTCCTTGGCTCTCCAGGCCCTCCTGGTACGCTGGAGCCAAGCTGGTCATCCATGGTTCCTCCTGCTAAACCCAAGCCCTCGACTGTGCCCCTCCTCCCTGCCCCAATGTCTGGAGCCCGTATCAACAGGGACAAGGAGATGCATTTTTACAGGAAGACCTGGGTTCCAGTCCTGCCTCCTACACAGACCAGCTATGTGACTGTGGGCCAGTCATTTTACTCAGGGCTCTAAGTCAACTCTAAGTTAGAGAGGAGGCACTGCTTCCTTAGAAGAGGGATTTCTTGCATCTGGACTTTCTACCCTCGTTGAAACCAAAGGCCCAGTAATGGCCACAACTGCCAAAGGTGGGCCAAGTTCATGCAGGCGTCCCTGGAATCCTGCTCCGCTTTGCTCCATTCTCAGGTGGTCAGAAGGGCCCAGAAGTGTTCTGTGGAGAAAGCTGGAGGTGGAAGAGGATCTGTTTTTGTATTATCAGTAATAATAATGTCGTTGTTCAATCACATCCGACTCTTCATGACCCCATGATCGTATCACATCAGTACTGTCCATGGGCTATTCTTGGCAAAGACACCGCAGGGGTTGGCCATTTCCTTCTCTGGTAGAATAAGGCAAACAGATTAAATGACTTGTCTAAGGCCACACAGCTAACGCGTATCTGAGGCCAAATTTGCACTCAGGTCTTCCTGACTCCAGGCCCAGCACTGAAGCCTTTGAGTCACCAGCTACCTCCAGTAATAATAATGACATGAGGCTAACAGCTAGAGTAGCTCCTGTTTTTCCTGTTCTGCAGACCTCTCCTTTTCTTCTCTCTCACTCTCCAGGTCACTTGCTGTAGCTTGCTGATTTGCCTCTCCATCCACCCTCTTCCTTACTCACATAGCCACCATCTCAGGCGTGCCCTCATCGCCTCTCATCTGGACTGTCCTGGATCCTCGCTCCCCAGCCCATGCTCCACACCTGACAATCCAGAAATAGATCAATAAACACCTACTAAGTGCCAGGCACCATACTGTGACCATTGGTACTTGATCAATGAATATTTAATAAACACCTACTAAGTGCCAGGCCCCATACTGTGCCCATTGGTACTTGATCAATGAATATTTAATAAACACCTACTAAGTGCCAGGCACCATACTGTGCCCATTGGTACTTGATCAATGAATATTTAATAAACACCTACTAAGTGCCAGGCACCATACTGTGCCTATTGGTATTTGATCAATGAATATTTAATAAACACCTACTAAGTGCCAGGCACCATACTGTGCCCATTGGTATTTGATCAATGAATATTTAATAAACACCTACTAAGTGCCAGGCACCATTTCTTTTTTTGTAAATAGTATTTTACTTTTTCTAATTACATGTGAAGATAGTTTTCAGCGTACACTTTTAAAAAGATTTTGAGTTCCATTTTTCTCTTTCCCTCCATCCCTCCCCCTTCCTTAAGAGAGCAAACAATCTAATATAGGTTTACCTGTGCAATCACGTTAAACATATTTCCACATTAATCAGCACGTTGATATTTCTAATGCACAAATCTGACCAGGTCTGCCCAGCCTGGTATTGAAGCTCTCCACAGTCTGGCCTAAGCCCACCTTTGCAGACTCACTATCTCCTTCTTCCTCACGGTCCATCCCAGGCAAACCGCTCTACGGCCAATCCCTGCCCTGGGCATCCATTCCCCACCTGGGACCTTGGCATAGAACCAGCCTGCAATCTCTCCTTTAAGACTCCTGAGCTTCCTCTCCTAACTGCCACCCCAACTCCCAGTTGTTAGGCCTCCCTCTCCCGCATCCAATTACATCCACACAAGTGTTGGAACATGCCTGGCCCAATCTGTCTCCTCAGTGCCTAGCACCGCACACTGTAGACACTTTATATATGCTTATAGAATGATCTCATTAACTCTTAACTCCTCCCCTCTGTCCTTCACCGGGTGGCCTCATTGTTCACAAAGATGATACATTTTAGGAGCTTCAGATATACCTGTGCTATTCTAAAGTGGGTCTCTGTGGCCAAAGAGCTGACCACTTAAGAAGGAGTCAGCCTGAAGGGATGAGTATCTCAGTACTTAGGTCAGCATTCCAAAGCCAAATAGAAATGATTTTAATTAGCTTAATTAGTGCCTCCTCTAGCTAGCACCAATAATCAAGGGTGGACTGTGTATGCCCTCTGGGGCTTATATTCAGAGAAAAATGAAAAACCATCCCAATATCCTCAGATGGCAGATGGCATGAATGAAGTGAGTTTGGAGACAAATTCTCCCCTCCATGCCCAGTTGCTCTGTTCTGTGAATTAGGCAACACTCACATAAGCTAGCCAGGAAGGACAATTTGATGCCTGATCCAGAATGAGGAGGTTGTTTGTGTGTTGAATGACCCATGATCAAAAGCATTTTAAAGCTAGAAAGCTTCATTCCTCCTTGATTGACAGAAGTGTTGATTTTTAGAAATGAAAGAGACTTTGGTGGTGGGTGCATTGAAGCCCCTCAACTTGCGGGCCAGAAAACAGACCACTGGAGTGGAAAAGACCTACCCAAAGTCACTAGATTGGGAGGGAGAAGGGGCAGAGTGTATGCCCATGGGCATTCAGACCTTTTCCTGCCCTTCCTCTCAGGGCCCAGGGCACTGTGCCAACCCAACTTGGGTCAGTACCAGGAAGGGAAGGCAAGCCAAGGCTCACACTCCTTTCTGTACCCTCCTGGCCAATCTCCTTTCAACACACAGTTCCCATCATAGCTGCCAGGCTCTACCCCTGGGACCAATGGTAAGGCCCCCAAGGCTTCCGAGGGAAAGTCCACTTTCCAGTCTCCTGTATTGCATGTGTTTCAATACATCCATGATCAGCACAGTGTAAAAGAAAGAGGCCTCAGCCTGGGTTCGAATTCCGCCTGTGGCATTTACTACTTACCAGAACCAGGGAAGGCTGTCCACTTTCATGGCCCTCAGTGCATTTGTAAAATGAGGGGTTGGCCTCCTCCAGTGGCCTCTGGATCCTCTCCAGCTTTAGGCCTGGGATGCCATGACCTTGCTGGTGTGGGTGCTAAGTAGAAGCTGTGTGTGACCTGATTTCAAATCCTGGCCATGTCCCCCATGACCTTCAGCAGCTATTACTGAACCTCCTCTGAGTCTCAGTTTCCTCATTTGTAAAATGAAATGGGTGGGCTGGGTAGCCTCTAAGGTCCCTTCCAGCCTAGATCTGTGAGCAGGTCCTTCCTCCAGTGCAGATAGCACCTCCTTCCACTACTTTTAACCTGGATCAATCTCATCCACGTCTTTCTGCAGATCTTTCCCAGAGGCTTCTGGGACTGCAAAAAGGGCCTGCCTTGGTTTCCTCTGGTTTTTTAGACAGCAGTGCAGGGCTAGATTGGATTGTCCGTGTGTTTGCTATCCCTTCTCTCCCTCTTGTTGTGTGACTAATCTGCTTATTTCTGTACCAGAATGTCCTTGGTGGCAGTTTTTAGGCCAGAATGTGATTTTAAGTCCTCACAGGGGAAGTGCTGCAGCCCATGCCCACCCATCCTGCAGCTCTCCATGGCCCCTCAAAAGGGCAGCAGTTTCAGTCTTTCTTAAGATCAGGGACCTTTTGAAGCATAGCCATAGAGGATCTCTGGGAGAAGGCTGATATTTTGTTTATTACTGGTGTTAAAAAAACTGGGCTGCCAAGTACAAGGGAGGCCTATGGTCTAGAGCGTACCTGGGCTCTAGCAGAAGTATCTCTCTTGGGATACTTTAGGAGGCAAGTCATCTATCTGCTCATGGGCTCCTGGGGCCCTTTTCCTGCAGTGACACAAGGTTCAGAATTGGTGCCTTGCAGCAGCCGTGGAGTACAGGAGAAAGCCACCTAGAGATGAATGAGCAAATTATTAATATCACTAATAATAATGATAGCTGTGTATAGCTCCTTAAGGTTTGCAAAGTGACTTACAAATATTATCTCATTTGAAAAAAAATATTAAGAGTACTTCCTAAGGGCAAATAGAAATATGAATGCAAAAAGGGAGACACACAGAGGAATAGTGGCTCTGGAAAGGTGTTTGGGTCTGGTGGAAGTCACAAGGATGAAGCCTGAGTGGCGTACTTGGCAGTCAGTCATATTTCAAATGAGCAGTGATTGGCCATGGTATGAAGCTTCTGACTCTTCCCTCTAAGCACAAAATGGCGGGTGTCCTCTGTCCAGAAAGGTGATTCAGCACCCTGGAGAAAGGCAAGCAAGTGAGCCCCAACAAGAAGCCTTCCTTGATTCCTCCTGTGACATTTGGAGATATAATTTCTGAGTGATTAATCATTTTATTAATAATGCTAGAATGTTACCAATAAAATGAGTCACTGACACTCTCAAATGCCGAAGAACAGTCACAGCAGTGGGCTCACAGTTTGTATGACCTTGGAAGAGTGGATGTTCTTGAGGGTGGCGATCAACACTGATTGGTTAACAATTAATGAGAGAGAATAAATTGTGCAGTAAGAGGTGGACCTATTCTAACGAGGGGGTATAACTTTGATTATGTCATCTACTTCTTAAATTACCCAGCTTTGGGCGATAATAAATTCTACTGCAACCCTCCATTTTAACTCCATGTGCATCTCTCATTCTTAAATGAGTTTCTTGTAAACAAAATGTTGGATTCTGATTTTTAATCCATTCTGCTATCCATTTCCATTTTGTGAGTTTATCCCATTCACATTCAAAGTTATAATTACCATTTGTTACTTTCCCTCCATCTTATCTTTTACTATTTTCCTTCTCAGCCTTTCTTTTTACCCTATTCTGTTACTTTATCTCCCTCCCACCCTCCTGTTCCTTATTTCACCTACCCCTTATCTTCTCCCCTCACCCTCATAATCTAAATCTATAAACCCTTCTAAAAGTCCCTCCCCCAACCCATCTCCCAGTTTTCTCACCTCTCTGTAAGTTCAGAAGACTTCTGTACTCCTCCAGATGCACATAGTTTCCCTTAACCCAGATGAGAGAAAGGTTCCAACATTACCAGCCCTCCACACTCACCTATTTCTTCTGTATTAGTTCTTCCTTTCACACCCCATTTTTATGAGATAATTTTTCCTTTTTATCTTTTCCTACCCAATTTGTTTTATAGAATCACCCCATCATACACAATTCAGCTTGGACAATCTAATTTAGAATTTATCCCCACCCCAACCTGTTTTGCAGAGCACAATGGCTTCCCCACCTGGTAGGGTCTGAACAAGATTGAGGAGAACATTATTTTGATCTCATAATCAGCATGTCCTTCAGAGACTGAACAACCTACAGTCTTCTGACAAAAATCCTGGTCCTAATTCAATAATTTATTATTAAAATGAGGGAGAAATAATCATTTCTCTCACCCCCAGTTACTAGTCCCTGAGGAATTCCTTTGTTTACTTTACATGCATAGTTTGTATTTATTTACCCATGGAGATAATCTATGCGAAGCCCTCTGCGGCCTTCAAGTACTGTAGGGATACTGACCATCAGAATTATAAAATAATATACATGTAACAATATAATGCAGAACATGACATAATATGATGTAATATGAGGGGCAGCATATGATACATAATGTAGAATTACATACCATTGTATTATTACATGTTATGATGCACATAATAGACAATATGATATATACGGTATATACAGCATGTTATTCCCTAGCCCATCATCATTCCAGTACTCTCCCTCTTTTAATTATCTCCTCTTTATCCTGTCTGTAGCTTTTTTGTATATTTTGGTTTGCATGCTGTCTCCCCCATTCAATTTTAAGCTCCTTGGGGACAGAGACTATCTCTTGCCTCTTTTTGTGGCTACCTGGCTTAGCACAGTGCTGGGCACATAGTACATGCTTAATGAGTGTCTGTTGAATATTATTATGTTATAATAATGCAAACATTTTAATAATTATCATTATCTTGATCATTTTTGCTCAGTTGAATGGGAGCCCCTGAGTGTAAGGACTTTCTCTTTGCTTTGTAATACTAGCATGTGGCACCTAGGAAAAGCTGACAGTTGTCTGATGAATGCAAGGCAGAGGCCTATTTAGATCCTTTAATTAGAAAGCAATTCCATTTTCCTGTGGCTGTGGTTTGGAAAATCTCTCTACCTAGTGCTGTGTTGTGTGGTTTTGTTTTGTTTGGGTCGGGGGGAGCTGTTTGAGCACAGCAGTGCGCAGAGTAGGTGCTGAGGAAGCATGTGGGGAGTGAAATTGGATCAAATTGAGTTGTAGAGACCATGGAGAATCTGCAGGAAGGGCCGACGCTCCCAGGCTCCGGGGCGAGGGAGAGGAGCTGAGAGGTGCTCGGCTGCTTCCCTGGCACCCTGGCTCGCAGCAGTTGGGAGTTCTCATTTCTAATGGCAGAACCACCATATTTCGACAGCCCAATTTACAGGATGATTTCCCCATAATGTGGTATCACTTGCACCTTAGACAGCCTCCATTTCCATACGAGGCAGAATAAAGAAGCCTCCTCTTTCCAGTTTGTAACTGGGAAAGCATCCCAGTGGATCTGGATCTCACACCCACGTCCGCATCCTAAGGGAGCACTTTTCTTTCCTCTTGTACGTTGGAAAGCCCCAGGGTTGTCCAGAGACTCCGTGGAGGACCCTGAGAGCAAACCCACGCACCCCCATGGCCTCTCACAGCCGTGATGCACACCTTCCTTCTCTCCTTTGCCCCAGACTGTCAGGCTTAACAATCTCCTCTACCCTAGGCTGAAAGAGATGGGCAGCTCTGCCTGGCCGGACCTCGGCGAGGTCATTCTCAGCTTCAGGTTCTTCACCCTGCTTTGTTCTGAGGTGTCTCCATCTCCTCCGAAGCCTTCACTTCCCCAGGGTTCTCAACCAATGAGATTGATTGCCCTGAATTTGCCGTGCTGCAGAATCTTGCTCAACGCGAACAATGGATTTTTCGTCACCCAGGGATTTCCTAATTCACTGGGTTGTTTATGCTTGGAGTTAATATTAAGAATAAAGAGCACAGAAAGTATTTGCCCATGCATCCATCCAACAATACTTGTGCAGAATCTCCCTGGCTGGCAGGCTAGCTTCAGACTGGCCTATGATGCATTTAGAGCAGAGCTCCCAAACAAATATGTCCCTTGAGGGGATCTGTGCCTGGGGGAGCTTGAGGCATCTTGGGGATCCCCTTCCCCCAGCCCAAGGCTCTCTGTTGATGAGACTGCATTTCCCCTTACCCATCCACTCCCATGAAGAGGCTGAACAGTGCAAAGGGGCAAACCCTGGGCCTGAAATCAGGAGGGATCCAGGTTTGAGACTCAGCTCTGACACTTACTAGCTGTGTGACCATGTACAAATCACTCTGCGTCCCTGAGTCTCAGTTTCTTTATCTATAAAATGGGGATAACAAATAGCAAGGCTCAAATAAGATCATGGATGCACACTTCAAAGGGCTATACGGAAGTCAGTTATTTTATTGTCTGGTCCTTTTAAAATACCTACTGCGGAGGGGTTACAACAACAAAGGAAGGTGTTAGCCGGGATTTCTCTGGCCCTGTAAGGTTCACAAAGCACTTTAGATGCCTCAGTGCCATAATGTAGTATTACTGACTCCTTTACAGATGAGGCCCATAGAAGTGAGGTCTGGCTAAGGCTCTCACAGTAAGAGGTAGGATTGGAACCCAGTTCTCTGCCGGGGGCCTCCCCTCATTGCCTCAGTTTCCTTGTCTGTAAAATAAGAGGGAGGCCCCTTCCAGTGACCCTATTAGCCTGCCTGTCCATATTTTTTCAAATAAAACTCCAAAAGAAAAAGCCCTTGCAGCTGCCGAACATGCGATCCTTCCAGTGTCCAGAAATAACCCAGTTGCTATTTATCCAGCAAATGACATTTACAGATGCTGTTTCAAATGCTGATTTTATTTTATTTTGTTGATTTGTCCTGATTAAGATGAATGGAGCTTAATGATCACTGCCACGAAGCACTTACCCGGAGAGTCAAAAGCTCGTGCCTTCAGAGTTACAGCAACAACTTTTTCCATCTCTGCCTCCATCTGAAGAGGCCTTTACAGGTGCCTCCTCACGCTCTGCATGTGAGAAGCTCCCCCTCTCCAGGACTTTCATCTGGGGCCATTCTGTCCAATCCGGTTGGAGGGAAGGGATGGAGGGCCCATGCCCGCCACACTTTCATCCAAGGGATTTAGGAGCTGCTGTGACCAAACCCAGCTCAGTGAGAAGGTCTACACCCCAGAAATTGGCAGGGACTACTTTATTGTTTTGTTAATTGTCTAGACTTAATATGTCCACATACATTTTTTTTTCTGGAGAGCAGGTTATAAAACATTTGCGTCACAGACCAGGTTGGGACTTCCTAACATGCTGGTGATCTTCCCTGAATGCTTGTGCACCCCCCAGGTATCTTTATGGAGGCAAAGAACATGACAAGATGAGATGCCCATCAATTGGGGATTGGCCAAACAAATGATGGCCTATTGAACTGATGCCATTCTGTTGTTCTGTAAGAAACGACCATAAAAACAAATTTTATATAGTTTTGAAATTTAATTTTACATTCTGCCACTTCCAGAGAAACCTGGGGAGAGTCTTAGGAACCAATGAAGAGTGAAGGAAACAGAACCAGGAGAACCATTTCTACAATGACAATAATATTGTAAAGACAAGCAATTCTGAAAGAATTAGGTTCTCTGATCAGTGGAATGACCAAACAAGTTTCCAGAAGACTGGCAATGAAGGGGGATGGTGGACTGAGGTTGTAGAATGAGACATATATTATGTGTGTGATGTGTGTGTGTGTGTGTATTATATATATGTAAAATACGAATGTGTGTGAATGTATGTGTGTATATAGGTATATGTGCGCATGTGTATATGTACGTGTGTGTGTGTGTGTGTGTGCGTGTGTGTGTGTGTGTGTGTGTGTGTTTTTGGAGGCCCAGAAGGAAGGGACTTGACCAGGGTCAAGGAGTGCCTTTATAACACCTGCTGAGTTGGGGGTACAGGGAACTTTGTCTTTCTCACTAGCTCTCCACAAACCCCACACTTCCTCTCTGTTCCCTCACTCTCCTGCCTCTTTGATGAAAATACTTCTCTGCCTAGTATGGGGCAAGCTGGGAGGGGAAGGAGGTGCTATCCTTGATGCACGTTAAATACAGATATCAGAAGTGGGGACTGTCTCACTTCTCTCTCCCCCTGCCCCTCGAGGAGAATCACATGCACAGCCTGGGCAGGCTTCCAGTTCAATACAGTGTCTCTCTTCTGTCTTCCACACCTCTCGCCTCTCATTTCTGATTCCACATTCAGAGTTTCTGCACCTCCTTTTGTTCCTGCAAAGTCCCCTTTGTCCAGGCAGCAGGTTCCAGGAGAAGGTTCTAGTTTCCCAAGACCTCAGGCTGGCCTTGGCCGTCTCGCTCTGTCCTTTTGCTCTCGGCCTCACTGTCAGTCTTCAGTGAATGCTGGGGTGTGGAGTGGGAGCTGGGAGAATAGGTTCTTCCCCCACCCACCAACCATCAGGAGACCCTACAGGAAGTGAGCAATGAGCCAAATGGGGCCTGGGCATAGCCTCCAGGAAACGAGAAATCTCGTCTCTTGTTTCTCTGCCCTTGTGAGAATCCCATTTTCTTCTTCCCATCTTTTTTGTTTGTTTGTTTGTTCTTCTACTCCCACAAAATCTCCTTCATCCATTTCCTTTCTGTGCAACATCAATGGTTTCATTTTCAGATGATTTGAAATGGCCTTGGGCAAAAACAAGGACTGTCCCACCTAGCCATCTTCTTTCTCCATTTTTGGACAGCCGGGTGATACTGCAGTGAATACTCCAGCTGGGCCTGGAGTCATAAAGACTCGTCTTCTTGAGTTCAGGTCTAGCCTCAGACACTTACTACCTTTGGGACTCTGAGCAAATCACTCACTTAGCCCTGTTTGCCTCACTTTCCTCATTGGTAAAATGAGCTGGAGAAGGAAATGGCAAACGCTCCGGTACCTCTGCCAAGGAAACCCCAAATGCGGTCCGGTCATGAAGAGTCAGACATGACCGCAGTGCCTGAACACAAACATCTCCATTTTCAATATAATTTTCCTTGAATTGTGGATGGGACTTTTTTTTATGTGTATGTGTACAACAGGATATCCTTGATAAAGGTGATAGAACTTACTAGGGATTTGTCTACAAAATGTTGTGTGTATGAATTGCTCTTTTGATGAGAGGATTTCTGCGTGGATCCAGACAAAAATCCACATAGAAATGGAAAAAAACAAAACAAAACAGCAAAATATCAGAGGATGTGGGTTCAGATCCTGACTCTGCTACTTTGGCATATCACGGACCTCATCTGCTCACCGGTAAATACCTGCTCAGGATTCTAGTGAGGGTCCAATGAGATAAAGTAAATAAATGAATGCATAATAGAAGTGTTTACTGCCTAGGAAGCACTGTTCTAAGCCCTGGAGATGTAAACTCAATGACTGTCCCTAAAGACTCCATCTGGATATTTGGACTTGGGAATCATCTGGTGAGAAATGACCCCATGGGACCTGAGGAAGTCACTCCAGGAGTTAGTGTAAAGGCAGAAGAGGGCCCCAGACAGAGCCTTGCAGGTATAAAACGTGCAGGAAGATCCAGCAAAGGATCTTCTTGAGGAATGGTCAGACAGGTTGGAGGAGAGGTGGGAGAGAGCTACAGCATGAAAGCCTAGAGTGGAGAATGTGTCCAGGAGAAGAGGGAGATCAGCAGTGCCCGTGGCTGCAGAGAGGGCCAGAAGGATGCGGACTGAGCAAAGGCCATTCCAGTTGGCAATTAACAGATCACATCGTAGGTGGTTAATGAATGCTCATCGACTGACTTACAGATTGTCAGAGGTCACTTTGTAGGTGCTTAATAAATGCTCATTGACTGGCTGACAGATCGATTGTCAACTCTGGTAAGGGGCAGGGTAGAGAGCTCACTGGAGATTTGAGGCAGGATGAAATAATTTGGAAAAGCTGCTTTCGTGAGTGAAAGAAAGGCCAGAGGCCAGAGACTTCATTCTCGTCCCTTCCCCAAGTTCCGTCTTTGCTGGTGGCTCCTGGAGGCTTGTGCCTTAGGATCTCCCCACCTGCTGGTGCCTGGGCATTAGGCAAAGCTTGGGCTCAGTCTGACAGCTGTAAAGCAGACGCCGATTTCTGCTCTATCGACTGAAATAAACCGTCTGCTGCCCTCCCCTCCCAGCGCTCTGAGGACGCAGTGTCCGCTTGGACATCCTGGGGCATCATCTGTATTGATGGTAAAATGCTCATTTTATGTTTCGGTTTGCTGGTGGTATTGCCTGGAATAGAGCATTAAGTCTTGGGATCCGATTATCCTAGGATATAAAGCTGGATGCCCCCTCCCCTGCTCTGACAGATGAGAGAATTGAGTCCTAGAGAGGGGAAGGGGCTTGCTCAGGGGCTCACACTCCTAGGACCATAGATTTGGGGATAAGATTGGCCTTGGTCATTTACAGATGAGCAAATTGCAGCACAGGGTGAAGCAAATGGTATGAGGGGGATTCACCCCCACTCCTTTGATGCCAGCACCCCTCCCGGATCACAAAGAGCAGGACCCTTCTCTCACACTCTTGGGTTATCATGCCTCTGTCCTCAAGGAAAATGGTCCAAAGCTTAGAGTTCGTTTCATGTCCAGGGTCTCCCCAAATGGACAGAGTAGAAAGGTCCTCAGATGTACGACGAGGATCAGGTATGGGATGGGTATTTATTTCCTACAAACAAAAGGTCTCACCAGGTCGTGTTGGTGGAGAGATAAAACAGGATCTGTTAACTTTTAACCACAGTTATATTCAGCAAACATTGACAATGACTCAAGTAGCTGTTGGCACGTGTTATGTCCCTTAAGTACTGGGATGTGAATGTTAATACGCTTGCTCAGTGGGCACTGGGACATTTCACCTTGACTCTCCACTGTCCAGACAACTTTAAGCTGTGACAGTACAAGTCAGTGCTTGGTCCCAGCCTCTTGGCCCCGGGGGTCATCTTCCCCACTGTGGAAACTCCCTTGCTCTCTGTCAGTTACCTCCAAGACTGGGCAGGTCCACCTCAAGATCACCATTTAGTCATCTCCCTTCAGGCAGAGAAACAAAGCAGAGAAGAGGCAGCCGGGGCTGAGTTCAGGTTCATCTGGTTGAGTCCTTGGTCTAGTTGCCACTTAGGAGAGGTTGCTATCCACTTGGTGGAAGGAAGGTAGCCAGCCTCCTGCTCCTTCCCCCCACCCTCCTCCCCCCAAAAAAGCACAAAAAGGCTCTGAGGCCAAGAAGGGGAAGAAGAAGCTGAGGTCAGGCCACTCCCTTTCAAAGGTGCAGAGTCATTGGCTCTTCCTACTCAATAGTCAATAAAAGGTTAACAGAAGAGTCCTTCAGTGCTAAGTAGCACATAGCCATGGAGAAGCCGCCAGGGGCTTTGTCATCCTCAGAGCACCTGGTGCTGAGCTAGCTCGTATAGCTGGTCAGAGAATCCCGTGTGATTCTGTGTGTTCTCATAATGCGTGCACATGTGCATGCATGCGCACATACATGTACACGCACACACATGGTGAGATATTAGTACACGTGTACATGCTACACATATAACCCTAGGAATTGTTCCTCCTAGGAACAGCAGCATGGACGGTCCTTCCAGGGCATGGCACTGATTAAAGCAGAAATTGGTTTTAATGGGGAACAAATTCAGTCAATGGTGTAGGGAGGGGTTCTTTACCAAAATTTTAAGCCAAAGCTGGATTTACAAAGGGAAACAGATCAAAGATCAGGCCCTGACCACAAGGTTACAAAGAGGGATGAATCTGTCTGGCAGGAGACACCAGACAAAAGCCCTCTGAGGAAGCAAACTGCCTCAAACGCACTAGACTCTGGACTGAGGCTCTTTTAAGTCCCACCAGAGACAACTCCACTAAAGGGCTGATACGATTTGTTTTTAAAGAGACTCTTTAGGTTTATTTTGAAATTTAATTCCATTTTTCAATTAACAATTTTTTTTTCTCTCCTACTTCCAATTTAAAAGATAAAAGAAAAAGAAAACTCTTGTAGCCAACCGACATAGTCAAGCACAATGTTCCCACACTGGCCGTCTCCACAGTGTGTCTCCTTCTGCACCCTGAGTCTTCTGGGAAGGGGTGGTTGGCATGCAGCGGCATCGGCCCTCTAGAATCATGATTTGTGGTTGCTTTGATCATAATTCTCAAGTCTTTCCAAGTTGTTTTCCTCATCATTTTTATATTTTTATACTTTCCCCCTATAATGTTGTCTTCATATACACGGTTCTGTTATCTCTGCTCACTTTGTCCTGTATCAGTTCATACAGGTTCCCCTAGTTTTCTCTGAAACTGTTCATTCAGGTACCATGATCTGTTTGGCCATTCCCCAATAAGGGAACCTTTTTGCGGCTAGGAAAAGAGCTGCTACAAGTATTTGCATAGACGTTGCTCCTTTCCTCTCTCTTTGGTGTATAAAGGTTGATGGATTTATATATGCCCAATAGTTATAATGCCAGATCAAGGGGTATGAAGAAGGGGCATAGTCGAGGCTGCTTTCCAAAATGGTTGGAGCGTTTGCAGTTCCACCAACTGGCTCATTAAGGTACCTGCTTTCCCACAGCCCCTCCAACAGCTATCATTTTCCTGTTTGTCAGTATGAGCAATCTGTTGGGCTTGAGGGGGAACTTCAGAGTCAGTTGGTCAGTCAATAACATTTATTGAGCACCTGCTATGTGCCGGGCACTATACTAAGCCCTGGGGATCCAAAGAAAGGTAAAATAGAGTCCCTGATCTCAGGGAGCTCCCAGACCATTGTGGGAGACAACATGAAAATAATATGTGTAAACAAGCTATATACAAGATAAATTGAAAATAATCAACAGCGGACACGCGCTAGAATTCAGAGTTTGCATGTTTTCTTTTGAGAACTGTCTTTTAGAATGTGCACACAATGGAGGGCTCACCAGGGGCGCAGCTGTGAGGCCCCTGAGAGGTGGCTTTTCTTCCCGGGGGCCCTCCAGAATCATCCCTTTTAGACCCTGAAAGATCCTTGCTTAGCCCACAGAATCTGGATGATAAGGACTGGCAGCACCCTTCCATGTACAAAAATGTGAGCTGAGGAGAGTCCAGCAGTCTTTCCCTGTCACTGCACTGCTGCCCAGCAATGATCCAATGGATGGACCGAGATGTTGGGGAGGGAGGGGAGGGAGAAGCGAAGAGTCCTAACATTTCCCACCACCCATCTGGCTCCTAGTTGCTCTTCTCATGTCATCTCGGGAACATACCCCCTCCTTTTATGAGGACAGATTATAGATACCTCGGAAAGGGGATTGGGGTGGGGTGACCAAAGCATTCCAGAGCCCAATTCTCCCACCATCCCCTCTTTGTATCTAAATCTTGAGGCCGACCTTGGGGTCTGACAGTGCTGAGACAGGAAGAGCTGGGCAGATTATTGGCTCATCATCCCCAGTTTCTGCCAGGATTACTCAGCACGTCCTTCAGATCACTGACTCGTCTACGGGCCAAGTTGGATCTTTGTAACAAATGGTCTGATTAGCTGCTGGACAAGTGAGCCTCGCTCATATCCAGGGGCGGGCTGACCTTGGATGGACTGCAGGAGGGGCTCTTGGGATCCCAGTAACTGTCATGTCCAGATGCCGTCGAGCCTACAGAGCCCCCACCTATTTCCTCTCATTTGAGCCTCACATGCAGTCCTGGTTTCATAATTCACGTAGGCAGGTGAGCAGACCAGAAGATTTTAGCCAGGGCCGAACAGAGCTTGTAAACATCAGAGGTAGAAGGTGGATGCAGAGGCAGCTGGGAGCCCCACGGGGTTCAAGACCTGAGTTCAAATCCAGCCTCAGACACTTAGAGCTATGTGACCCTGGACCATTTAACCACTGTCTGCCTTAGTTTCCTCACCTGTCAAATGGGGATTGTAAGAGCACCCGCCTTTCAGGGGTGTTGTGAGGATCAAATGGGATGTTTGCTAAGTGCTTAGCACAAGTGCTGTGCACATAGTAGGTGCTTATTCCCTTCTCCTCTCCCCTTTCCTCCTTCCTTGACCATCACTGAATTCACTAGCACACACAGTGTGTTAAGCTCTTAGGACCTTTTTAGTCATTGGTTGTAACCAGCTCCAAACATCATCCCTGCCCAAAGCTTCCAGGATCACACCTGCCTGAAGCGGGGGCTTCTAGGCGCAGGCCTGGCTCTGGGGGCTCGGCCTTGGCCTTGCTCTGATCTCTCTGCTGGCGCTGAGTCTCAGAGGAATGACTCACCTCCTGATGGGAGCCAGCCACTTCCCTTTGGACTTTGGACATAACTTGATTGGATTCCTCCTTTTCCCTCTGATATCTTCTCCTTTGGCTATTTGGTTTGTCATCCAGGAACGAGACGTCCTTTGACTCAGACCAAGTGACACTCACCACCCGGCCTAACCGGGCCTTAACAAGTCTTTCTGAGCCTCCCTTCTAGGGGAGAGAGAACCCCAGGATGTTGGCCCAGCTCTGCCCTTCTACTTACCTCTATCTACCGCCATCCTCCTCCCACTTGTCAGATGCCCCACCCTAGGTCAGCATCACCTCTGCTGGAGGGAAGTTCTCAACTGAGCCCCATCATGCCCAGAATCATCAGCTCTCCTTCCATTCAGGGCAGGAACATTGGGGGCAGAAAGGCAGCTTGCCATAATAAGGCAGCGAGAGGTCATGGATAGCCAGAAAGTGACTGGATGGTAGCTGATGCTTCAGATGCTGTTAGGGACTACCAGAGGTAAAGATTCATAGAAGGTTAGCCCTAAAAAGGAGCTAGGAGACCATCTAATGCCCCTCCCCCATTTTGCAAATGAGGTAAATGAGGTCTGACATAAGTAAAATTTAATAAAAATTAGGTCCTCTAAGAGACAGATAGACTGCTTTGGGAAGTAATGAGTTGCCCATTGCTAGAGGTCTTCAAGAAAAGGCTCTCTGACTTGTTGGGGATTGGGTAGAGGGAAGATGCTTGGATTTGGAGAGCATAGTGACTCCAGACGCTCTGGATGCCATACTTCAGGTAGAAGGGAGGCCTCACCCAGGACAAGGACACAATGTCTGCTGTGCTGTTGTGAGGGGCTTGCTCCTGATGGGGGACCCCTGGCACCGCCTGGTTTGCTTCCCCTTCACTGGAAAGGGGGTGAGGAGAATCACGTGAAGGGTGCTGGAGTCTCTGAGGCAGCCGGACTTTTCTGTGGTGGTGTCCTTTTAAAGAGTTCCATTGGACCTTTCTGAGGGGCCACCAGCTTTCCCAGAGAAAAACTAAATCTGTCCCAAGAGACAAGAGGAAGGAGGAGATGCTTGGCTTTGTCCTCTCTGTCTTTAAAGGGATGAGCAGGGTACTAAACGATTGATGTGGAAGCTGTGGGAAAGGAGCCCAGTGGAGCCGAGCCAGACCGGGCCGAGCCGGACCTTCAGTCAGCAGAGAAACTCCAGAGCTCACATTAAGCGTGAGGGCAGGCATCCATCTTGGCCACAAAGGGCCTTCCGATAAATGTCCTGGTTCATGTTCACAGCCAGAGATAGCCTTCGCCTCCTGTGTCTCAGCCTTTGAGCTCACCACTATGAACCATTTAGATTCAATGTTTTTAAACCTTGGATGCTTTATAAAGGAAGCCTCCTTTGGTGGGCCATGCTCTTGGTCATGATCCTCCATGCAAAGGAAGCAGGAATTCTTTGGGAGCAGCTCCTATCTCTCCTGCTGACTTCACTCTCTCACCTTTGGCTTCCTTCCCAGAAGGGAGATGGGGAGGAGAGAGCGAGTTCACCATTAAGCTCACTTGCAGGCCAGGCCCAAAGAGAACAGTAACTCACGACATTGTGTGGCATCCTCTAGAGCAGCCCTTGTCAGGATCTGGAGGGACCCAAGGTGGGGGGGGGGGGCTTTTTGTTGATTCCCTCTGGGGAATACCGCTGGACATGTTCAATTTGCCATTTTAATACAAACTTTTCCCAGATATCTCATATGTGAAAATCATGAAAATCATGCCTGCCTGAGAGGCAGTTTGCAGAGAGTTGGCTTTGGGATCAGGTAACTGAAAGCCATCCACCCCTAGAGGAGGCGACTGTGGGGTGTGCTGGGGTCTTCCTCTCTGGCCTTCAAGTGGAGACTGGATGGAGTCTGAGCCATCATGGGTCTGACAGAGGGGAACATAGCAGTGTGGAGTTGGAGCTGGGAGGGACCGGAGACGTCACTAGTCCAAGCTCCTCATGATATGGATGAGGAAACAGGCTGGTAAGATATGCCCTGCTGTTCCACAGGGTTGTCCCAAAGCTCAGTGGAGGGAATGATTGGGAAGCTTTCTGTCATTTTTACCTCTAGTGCTCAGTGGAGGGAATGATTGGGAAGCTTTCTGTCATTTTTACCTCTAGTGTAACCCACAGCTAGTTGCTCAAGCATTCCAGGCTGCCATTTCTTTCTCTGAGGTCCATCCCAGCTCTAAATCCAATTTATAAACTTCATCTTTTATTATTCTCTTGTGGTTTCTCCATTCCAGCCAGACTGTCCTTCTTCTTGCCCAATATTTAATTGGGAATCCTCCTAGA
The DNA here is from genome assembly GCF_011100635.1 of Trichosurus vulpecula. Taxonomy (NCBI): domain Eukaryota; kingdom Metazoa; phylum Chordata; class Mammalia; order Diprotodontia; family Phalangeridae; genus Trichosurus; species Trichosurus vulpecula. Next base: position 7,918,377 of record NC_050580.1, on the reverse strand, counting down.
GTCTAGAGCCAGGAGTAGGGTGAGCCTCAGTCTACCGCCCTCCCCCCATATGCCCGGTCTAATAAACTTGGGATGAGAGGGGTCCTGGAGGTCTTCAAGAGAGGACTGGATGTCCACCTGTGGAATGTGGGGAGTGACCAAGGAGACTCTTCTTCAGTTCTAGTTGTCCTAGACCGGCTCTGATGCCTGGGATTCTCCAGAAACACTCAGGTCTTTCAGCCCAGACCCCGGACGTCTTGGTTTCTCCTCTGCCTTCTCATTTCTGAGGTTGTTGCTTTAGTTCCGAAGCTGTTTAGGCTGCTGTTAGTATTCTGCAGAGAGGATTCTTGCTCAGGGTCAGGTCCAGGATGGGCTGGGTGAGCTCTGAGGTCCCTTTTGTTCCCTCGGACAGCCTGGGGTCTGGATTCGGGGTCATCTCCTAGGAAGCTGAAATACAAGGGGCTGAGATTCCCTCCTTCCTGGTGCCTCCTCAGGGTTCCAGAAAAGGGGCTCCCCCTAATCACTGTATGTTACACCAAGAGAGACCCACCTTAAGAAAAAGGAGAGGAATTTCTGGGAGAGTCTGGGACCAGAAAAGAGTGTCTGCCCTCCTTTGGATTCCCTCTGGAGTTCAGAGAGGCTCAGAATGAATATCTGTCCCAAATTCTAAGCCTCTTAGCAATAACTTCCCGACTGCTCAGCTGGGGCCAACACTGACTCTGGCATCTCTGTGCCGTCCTCTTGGCCCCACCGAAGACTGATTGACTGTGTGCATGCCTTAGGAAGCAGGAGGATGAAAGAAGCTAACACGCTGTTCTCCAGGAAGTTTAGCCAGCAGGTGTCACTGCAGGGTCACCAACAGCCTACGGGGGAAGAAGAGCCTGGGGATAAAGAGGAATTCAAATTAAGGAATTCAATTAAGCATCCACTGTGTACTAGGTGACAAAAAAGGATAACACAGATCTTTGCAAACCTTGAAGCAATCTGTAAATGCAGCAGGGTGTAGAGATGAATAAATCTGAGGCTTCAGGGTGGGGCGCAATGCTGTGGATATGAATGTAACCCTGGGAGACTAGGGACCTCAGTTTTGTTCTGTAGAATGGGTGGATGATCACTAAGGTTCCTTCCAGCTCTCAAACTCTGGTCCATTTTGAAGAGCTTACAACTAGGGGGATCAGATCACAGAGGAGGAGTGAGCAGTAGCCTGTGCAAACACATGGTAGGTGGAGATGAAATGCTGGGCTCGGGAACAGCTGATGTTCCGCCATGGCTGCGATGGGGA